>NC_051163.1:85794550-86008553 GCF_013339745.2 Dermacentor silvarum | reverse complement strand
TAGCGACATATCACGACAAAGCGCATAGCTGTGTTGTGGAAAAGCAAGTCGAGCGCTGGCAGCACAGCTTATGCGCTATTGTGTCACAGCTGGCTTTCTACAGCTGGCACGTGCAGTGAGCGAAGCGTTCTAAGCCAGACAGCGACGCGAATTCATGCCAAGCTCCCTTGTAACGGCACCAGTGTATCAATCATAATTTTATAATAGCATTGAGGCTGATATTAAGTAAACAAACACTGCTTCCAAACGCCTGACTGTTAACAATTCAATGACATTTGCTCAAGCAGCGCGTGTTAGTCACTGATTGTTAGCATTGGGGGAAAGCAATCAATCGACGGTGCTACACAACACTCGAACGACGCTGCTAGATTCTCGGCTATCTTATCACACTGCTGCCAACAATCGGTTGTTTACACGCTGAGCTGGCAGCAACGAATGTTTGCGTTGGAGGTTGCTTTAACAAATCTTTTCTGTTGAGAAACTCGCAGGTTGGTTTCATCCGCGCATGCTCTTCTCATTTATCCTGATAATGGTTTTGCTTCATCACTTCACCACGTTCGACGAGAAACGCAGGGGCACAGTACACAAACACCTGCCGCTAACAGTAGGTACCAGACTTTGGCGAACTCTCCTCGTCGTCGTAACTTCACTTAGGGGCAAAACAAAACACCACGGAACAAACACGCACGATGTTTGTTTGCAGCGGTATGTCGCCGCGGGGTCCTGTTTCCACACGAAGCGCAGCGCAGCGTCACCGATGTTCGCTACAACCATTCTTCGACGGCTCACCGCTCAGAACAAACGCATGTGGCACAAATTGTGCATCGTAAGCTCACAATAATATTTCCGGCATGACAGACCACCACAAACAATTCGAATTCACTCTGACGAAGGGAGACGCACATATCTGACGCGACTCGGCCCAGTTCGAAACGAGGGCGGCCATGTTAGGCATGTTCTCCGTCGGCGGGGACACCGGCCGTCCGGCTCATGACGTCACCTGACGTGCGCGCCTATTGTTGGAGGCTCGGGTGCATCCGCCTTTGAGGAGCAAATGCCGCTGTCTTCTAAAGTTGTATCCGACTATAGGTATGCGCATCGGATCACGTCGTGTAGACCTGTGGCTGGAACTTCGCGTCGTCAGATCGCCTTTTGTCGGCGTACTTTGTGTTTCCAAGCTTCATCTGGATGGTGGAGTCTCGTTGATAGGGCGTCGCGATAGTCTTTTTTGTGCATTCGGCGGCGGTGGTGGAAGATCTGCGTAATTTCAACGAATTTCAACCGTACCTGAATTGGTTTCTGCCTTTGGTTTTCCGGATATGGGCATACGGACCAGCCGCGGGCTGGACCAGTCTCTGATCGGCGCTGCTGCCACAGGCAGCGTCCTGGCGACGGCGAACGGGAAGGCCGTCGAGGTCTCCTTTCAGTGGCTGCGATATGGTCGGCGATCTCACGTGGCCGTTCGCCTTGCGTCGGACGCGGTGCGCTGGCAGTGAATCCCCGTAGGCACATCTCGCGGTATGGGCATCGGTGGCACACGTGGCCCGCTTCTCCGAAGTGATAGCAAAGCGGGCGGTGGTCGGGGGTGCGCCAAACATCAGTCTTCCTTCGAATGCTGCGCCGGGCGACAAGTTGGCCTGCTGGTGGCGGCGGATGATGGATGAAGGTGGCATGCGGGCCGCACCGTGGAGATGAAATGTGTTTTTTTTTAATGCGTAAGCATTCTTTGTAGTGTGCCCAACTCCGTCACACGAAAAGTGTAATGCTTTGTATATGCAGAAAAATGCGTCTTTGCGAAATTAAAACATCGACCCCAGGATTATGGCTTATGTGCAGGTCGCGCCATCTCTCACAGGTTTGCGGCGGCACTCCGCGTCACTCTATGGGAGTGGAGAACAAAAAATAACAACTCCGCTCCCCTGGTTATTCTCTAATTGCTCTCGTGCTTATAAGTAGAACACGTATACAACTTTATTGTGCCAGAGGTACATCCTCGTGGTTGCAATTTCTGAGAGGAGGGGCTAGTTATAGATCAAAGAACAGCGCCTACGATCAGCTCTCTAAGAATTGGCTATCTTTTCGCTTTGAATGGCTCTTGTGGCGGCGTGTTTTTAAATATCTAATTGCTATCCGGGTTTTAGGTACTGTAGTGTCGTGTTCAAGTTGTTGTGAAGGTCCTTGCATTCGCGTGACACAAAAAAGCTCGAGGGCCATTTTTCTCCAGAGTGTGGCTCCAGCAAGCACTTGTAGCGCCCTCACTCGATGAGTAGACACACTGTGCGGCAGCCCGGGAAAATTGAAACAGGTTACATGCGTTTAGTAAGGACTTCTTTTGAAGGTAGAATTACAGACTCGCAAAACAATAACTATGGCTCGTGGCGACTAAGATTGTACTCGATGTGCTACTATGGCACATCTGTCGAGTTATTATTTTGGCAATCTGATAACCTGTTGTGGCACTGTGTGGGGCTCAGGAGCTTGTCATTCACCTCTAGCCTTCGGCTCATTGTGGCGGAAAATACAGATTGATTGATTGACGGATAATAAAGTATGAAATATGCAAGTATCCACAGGCGGGGCCGTGTATGCATACAAAGGGTTCCGATAATTCACAACTTTACCAAAGAACCGTAGCGAACTGTTTTAAAATGACTTGCTTATATAAATGAAAATAAAAGAAATATCTTTATTCGCCGGGCACAAGCGGGAACTACTCCTTTTTTCATATTAGCGAGAAAAATATATGATAAGGAACACGACATATCGAGAAGTAAGAGCGGAGTGAGCTGGGACGAGTAAGCCGAAGTCCCACCTCAGACACATTAGAACATAAAAAAAAGAATGTGAGGACGCCCTTATATACACTTGTGAGAACAAGTTGCACCATCTTACTAAACCGCAATGCGGCCCCGCGTGTATAAGCCGATGGGTGAGTAAAATATACAGGTTACATAACTTACACGCGTTTTTATTGTATTCTTATTTTGCAATTCTTTTCCTGGGCACATAGTTCACTTGCAGTGAGGTAAGTTGAGTAAAATCTGTAGCTTTTTCTTAAGTGTTCGACGTAAAAATAGAAGCATATTATAATGAACTGTGTATTGAGTCAAAATACGTTCAGAAAGACGATGACTCTAAGTATCAGGAATAGTAAGAATACGGACCACGATGAAATTGGAGGAAACATGTTCGTGATACAACAAGTGCGAATAAAACGGACAACTCTTTTTGCATTAGGTACATATTATTTAAATTGTTTTGAGACGTAACTCCCCAAATTAGGATACAGTAATCAAGACGGGAACGAATTAAAGAAAAATAAAGCTAGCTTTTGAGCTTCCTGGGAATAACGTACGGTGCCTGTTTAACAAACCTATCGTTTTCGAAACACTGTGTATCACGAACTCTACGAGCTCTACGTTCAGTTTCGTTAAACTGAACTCCTAAAAAACTGTCTTGTGTTACGTGCTCCTGCACATCAGATACGAATGCAATTAAGTTATCAGGTATAACCGGTGTGTTAATGCCGCTAAAAATATAAACTTCCTCTTGCTTACATTTTGGAAACGAGTGACCACGTAGACCGGTAAAGTCTCGGGCTCTCGCGGGAGAGGAAAAACCGACACTCGATCTCTTAGCGTAGCATCTTTAATCGGAACGCTAGCCTGTGCCGGAGCGTGCCTGCTGCTCGTGCCTCACGTATACGCAGCGTCTACGTAATTCTCATGCGACGCCGATGCTGCTGCCCCTACACAGAGCCCCCCCCCCCCCCCCCCCTAGAGCGCAGGAAAGTTCCGACGAACGATGAAAAGACCACGTGCCCGTGATCGGGCAGGCAGGCTAGACCTGCCGGTCTCATCGTAGGATTAGCCGGGTGCGTGTTTTATCGCGTTTTGCTGGGCCCAATAAAAGTTTATTCACTCACTCACTCACTCAGTCAGTCCACGTGACTCGGCGTGTCTTGGCGTTGGCCTTGGGTGTCAAGGACGGAGGCGGCGTCGATGGATGCGGCAGGGTTGCGTCAGTTTATTTTTTCAACCTCCTTGGTTGCGTCGCACATTGGTGGGTCCTATGGCGCGGATGCTTCAATGTAGTCTAGTTTGAGACGTTCCAGGGGATTTCTGTCTCATCGGCTGTTGACGTTCACGACAAAAGTTGTCGGACGACGCTCAAGAACAGAATATGGCCGGGAGTAGTGTGGCTGCAAAGACCTCCGCACGGCACAGTTACGAACGAAAACGTGGGTAGCAGAGGCGAGTGCATCCGGGAGAAACGTATGGAGACTGCTTCTTGTGAACGTGTAGGCACAGGGCGTATCTGACTGAAGAAATCTTGCCGTTCGTCAACGTAGTCGGCAGGTGATGGCATAGGTGTTTTGCTGGTGGTGACAAAGAAATCGCATGGAAGGCGTAGGTGAATGCCGTAGACTAGACCAGCACAGGAGCAACCTAGGTCGCTCTAGAGTGCGGCCCTGATGCCATCCATGTAAGACGATAGGCAAATGTAGGACTCACTTCTCCGGTGATTCATGTGCCATAAGGGAGGCCTTGAGATGCCGGTGAAAACGCTCAACAAGTCCATTGGACTGCGGGTGGTAAGCTGCCGTGCGAAAACGTGTCGTTCCGAGTAGCTTGAGCAGCTCGTTGAAGAGTGCCGAGTCAAACTGCCGACCGCGATCGGTGACTATTGTGGATGGGCAGGCAAACCTTGCAATCCGTGTAGACACTTAAGCTGCAGCAACAGTGGGCGCTGAGATGCCAGGTATAGGTGCAGCTTCTGGCGACCGTGTATAGCAGTCGATACATGTCAGCAGGTAGCAGTCACCTTTTGAAGGTGCGAGAGGGCCCACGAGGTCCAGGTGTACGGTGTCAAAACGAGCATCCGGTGAAAGAAAGGACTTGGCAGGAGAAATGGGATGACGCTGTATCTCAGAGCGTTGACACGACAAACAGCAGAGAACCCAATCGCGAACTTGCGCGTTTAGCCGAGGCCAAACGAAACGACTGGAAAGGAGCTTCTGTGTCGCGCGTATGCCAGGATGCGACAAGTTGTGCTTGTTTTCGAATAGACGTCTGCGAAAGGATGTCGGAATGTATGGTCTAGGTGTGTTGGTAGAAATGTCGCAGACGACGGACCTACCATCTGGAGGCACAACGACGTCCTTAAATTTCAGGGACGTTGACGAATTCCGGAGTGTACGAAGTTTGGTGTCGTCACGCTGTTGACTGGCTACTAAGTCGACATCGATGATGAAAGGTTCGGACGTCAACGTGGAAACGGCATTGACGCGACTCACAACGTCGGCTAGAAAGTTGTCGGTGCTCTTGATGTGTCGGAACGTTGTTGTAAACTCTGAGATGTAGGAAAGGTGTCCTGTTACTCGCGGGGCGAGTAACAGGACGCCGAACGGTTCATTGCGTGCCCAAGGGGCTTGTGGTCTGTAAAGACTGTAAATGCACGGCCTTCTAGGAAATGGCGAAAATGTCTGATAGCCAGGTAAACTGCGAGTAATCCACGGCCGAAGACGCTGTATCGGGATTGCGCAGGCTTCAGTTTCTTGGAGAAAAAGGTGGGTGGACACCACGCATTGTCGATAAATTGCTGCAGAACGGCACCAACGGTGGTGCTTGAAGCGTCGGTCATGATGGCAGTGGGTGCGTCTGGCTTTGGGTGTCTAAGCAGCGTGGCGTCGGCGAGGTAGTATAGTATAAGTTTTATTTAAAAAATTTACATCCAGGTCCAGTGGGTGAGTCCCTCAGTCCAGGGCCCCACTGGCGATAGCGGCACGCCGGGCTTGGTCGAGAAGGGCCAGTTGGTCCTCCCGCACCGTGCTGGCTAGCCACACCTCGCAATGCCTACTTTTGGAGTTTTGCCCCAAAAGGGGTGACTGCATTTCTTGTGGCCGATTCTGGCACGACCATGTGATATGGTCAAGAGATGGCCGCCCCCCGCACCAAGGGCAAGTGTAGGGGTACCGGGTGGGGTGTATGTGGTGTAGTAGGAGTAGGTGTGGGTATGTACGGGTTTGTAGTCGGCGCCAGTCCCGCATTTGCCCTGAGTCCAAGGATGGGTCTGGAAGGCTATACCGTTGCCTTCCTCGTCTCTGTGCCTCCAAAATATCTTTTATTGTGATCCGAGATTCTACGAGAGTGCGTTCCGTCGCTCGAATGCTATATTCTGGAGCGACGCGGTCCGCCCTCTCGTTACCCGTCACTCCGGCGTGCGCAGGACACCACGTAATAGCGTGGTGTTCCGTGAGATTTCTTCCTAGGATTTTCATTGCGAGTTTGGGCAGGGTGCCTGTCATGAAAAGGCGACATGCCGACTGCCAGTCGGTTAGTATTAAAGCAGAACGTGCTCTATTTTCAGCTTCACGTATAGCCAGAGCCACCGCGGTAGCCACTGCTGTGGCCACTGACTCTGTCCTGACTGTTGCGGAAATAGTAGTTTGAGCGTTTGTGGCTACCGCAGTGAAAGTTTTTTTATCTTGTTTACACGCGTCCGTGTAATAAATCTCCGGATTTCTACTGAACCTGCGTTCGAGCGTCCTGGCCCGTGCAAGGCGCCGTTGACTGTGGTATTTCTCGCTCATGTTTTTAGGGATTGGGGACACAGAGATCTTAGCTCGTATGTCCGGTGGGAGGACTTCTGTTTGGTCGTTGCAATGTGCCGGTGTGAGTGGATAACCTAATCGACGGAGATGTGTTCGGCTTTGCTCCGTGGCATTGAGCCTTTCTCGTTGTGCGATCAGTGTTACAGCCACGAGTTCCTCAAAAGTGTTCCTAATACCCATTGCTTCAAAAAAGGTCATGCTAGTGCTGATCGGTAGACCAAGCGCCGCCTTATAAGCTGCGCGTATCGGGTTACACGGCTCATGATAAATGCCTGCACGAGCCTTATCGTCTCTTCTTCCTTGAAGCCTTTTCTGTTTCTTGCTACTCTGTTTATCATTCTAGACACACTGTTAACGGTTTTCCGGAGATTTGCGATCGTGTGCCCTACTGCTCCATTTTCCTGTATCCATAGTCCGAGTATACGAGCTTTAGATACCTCCTTTATTGTTTGACCTCCAAGAGCAAGCTTTATCGGAAGTCTATCGTCCTTTCGTGTATAAGGCGCTCTTACTCGGATTAGTTCAGACTTCTCCGGGGCGCAACTCATACCAGCTTTTGCCACATGTTCCTCTACAATGCTAATTGCCTTCTGGAGGGTTTCCTCACGTTCCCCTAAAGATCCCTTTGCGGTCCAGAGAGTAACGTTGTCCGCGTAAATCGCATGTCTTAAGTTTGGGATCCGTTGTAGTTTCACTGCTAGTCATTTCATCCCTATATTAAAGAGAAGCGGCGAAAGAATGGAACCTTGCAGCGTTCCTCTTTGGGGGTCTGTAGAACGCCTGAACGGGTGGATCCTAGCCCTATCTTGGCTGTGCGTTTGTCTAGAAAGGATTTTATGTATTCATAAGTCCGCTGTCCGCATTGCATGTTCGATAGTTCCGCTAAAATGCTCTCGTGCGAGATGGTATCGAAAGCTTTTTTGATATCTAATGCCACTATGAATCTGTCTGCATTTCCTCTCTCTGGGTTTAATACTTCTTCTTTCAGCAGGAGAAACACGTCCTGTACCAACATATGCTGTCTAAAGCCGAACAAAGTTTCCGGGAAAAGCTTGCTGTTTTCTATGTACCTAGTGAGTCTCATCTGTAGAACCTTTTCAAAAAGCTTACCCAGACATGAGGTAAGGGATATGGGTCGGAGATTTTTTATGTCCCTCGGTTTCCCTGGTTTCGGTATTAGAATTATCTCTGCAGGCCTCCATGCCTGTGGGATTTGACCTCCTTCAGTCCATACATGTTTGTTAAAGAGATCTGTTAGCCCTGTCAAAGCATTGAGGCTAAGATTGCGAATCATGGCGTTTGTTATTTTGTCTGGTCCAGGCGCCGTATTTTGATTGAAAGTTTGCGCTGCCGCGAAAACCTCTGCCACCGATATAGAGGCATCTAGCTCCTCATTGCTCCTTCCTGAATATGAGGGAGTATCATGATTTTGCGTGGAATTCGCTCCTATATATATGTCTTCTAGGGTGTCTAGGAGATGTGTGTCAGCGTCTCGAAAGTCGCATTCAAGTAATCGAAGAGCTCGGTTCGTCACTGTTTTTGTATTTGCAGACGCTATAAAGCTTCTCAAAATGGCCCATGTCTTTTTTTGTGTGTAGGGTTCCATGTAGAGATTCACAGAATTGGTGCCAATTATTGTTTTATAGTGTTTGTGCATAAGCATTAGCCTCCTGTGTTAGTTGTGCTATGCGTATTTCAAGCTTTCTATTCAATCTTTGTCTTTTCCATCCTCTCGTCAGGGTTCTGCGTGCTTCACATAAATGTATGAGGCGGCTGTCTACCGCTATTATATCCGATGTTGTAGCGATCGCCCTCGTTGCTCTTCCGTGTGTTTCGCGTATTTGTTCCACCCAGGTTTCAATATATTCTGTGAATATGAGCTGCTCTTGTTTATCTCGATATAAAGTCCAGTCTGTAATGCAAGCCCTCCCTAGGGAGCGACGGATTTTTGGGGAATTGAGACCTATTGAGTTAATGTTATGGTCACTGCCAAAATTTTCCTCCAAATTTGTCCACCGGGTCTTCCCTAGATGGCTCGAGAAAGCTAGATCTGGGGTTGTATCCGCCGCTACACTGTTGCCTAAACGTGTGTAACAACCCGGTATTGTGATGAGTTCTAGCCCGTATCTGTTGTCTCGACTAGTGATTTTCCCTTCACTGAGTCTTTGTTGAAACCCCAGGCGGAGTGTGGTGCATTGAAGTCACCAACCACTAGCAGCTTGTCTTTTCGCTCCATGTCTGATATTGCATAAATTATTAGGGTATCGAAGCATGGTGCTCGCTCTCTAGGAGCACTGTATATATTTACGATTACCGTCTTTGCTTTATTTCTTTTGCATGGCCACACCGTTATTTTTGATGCTGTGTGTCGTGCTGTGGTATATACAAGCCACTGAGGGCCAGGTCTTTTCTCGCAAAGGTGGCGAGCCTAGGATAATCAGGATTGGAATATGTCGCGTATCCCTTTAGTTTTTGTGTGATTTGCCCGATTTCTTGTGCGCATATAATGTCGGGTAGGACTGGCGCTGACTGTATATATTGTGCAAGGGCAGCATGTTTGTTACGTAACGTACGGCAATTCCACTGCCATACCTCAAGGTTTTCAGTGTTTCTATGTGTCGTGTTAGCCATGAATGGTACTATCGCTATCCGTCGTCTCTATCACTTTAGGGTGACGGCTAACAGCTCCTGGGCTATCATTAATGCGTTTTCGTGTGGTTACTTTGATGGAACTTAGCGAGTCGTCTACGTTTCTCTTAAGAGCATGCAATTCTGCGAACATTATCTGTACTTGATGTGCGATTGTTTCCAGCTGCTTGCCCATGGGCTCTTCTGGTGTTGGTTTGGGTTTAATAACCTGTGTTGTAGACGCTTCTTTTGTTTTGTTTGCAAGGTCGTGTATTGTTTGCTTAAGGGCAGCCATCTCTTTCTTCAATTCTGCCAGACTGGCTTTTAGTGATCGATTTTCTTCTATGAGTTTCTGACCCGCAGGGGCGTCTGCGAAAGCAGGCGTTTGGTGTGTTGCGACACCACGGACCCGAGCACATGGGGGTTGGACCCTCCCACGTTTTACTGTGCGTGGCCTAGCCGTGTCCGGGGAAAAGGGGATCCTGGGGGTTGAGCCGAAGCCGGGTGTTTGGACCTTTAAGGCCCCTCGGCGGAGGCGACACACCCCTTTGGCCTCTGCTTCACGTAGACGGCACCCCCGGACTGACCCGCCCGGGGGAAACCGGTAGTCGTCTTTTCCTATCTCTCTCTACCATCATCTTCGTCTTTCCCTTCCACTTTTAATCTGTCCTGTCCTCTCATCTTTTCCATTCACTTCGACTTTTCCTGGCGGCAAGGGTTAACCTGGTGTGGCTGTCCTACCTTGGGTATACCATATTGGGTTATAGCAACGGCATACTGCTGGCGCTGTGCAGACTTGTCTTATGTTCTGCCACGTCCCCTTTTTGGGCTCCGCGGTGGGTGGCAGACGCCGTTGCCGAACATGTAGTTTCTTTCCATGGGATCCCCGAACCCTTTCTCAACCGATCGTGCCTCGAAAAGGGTACGCACCGATGCAACATCACTATTCTTGCCCAAAAACAGCGAACGTTTCCCGAAATTCCACGTCCTCCACTGTGAACAATCATCTACAAAAGCTAGAACAATTTCACCATTTCTTGTGGCCAAGTGCCTAAGAGAGACCATTGGAACTGGTTATAAGGTAACAAAAATGGCAAGTGGAGATTTGCTCCTGGAACTGAAGGACAAGGAACAATACAACAGACTAGCACACCTCGTAGCCTTTGGTAATATCCCTGTTTCTGTGAGCGCGCATCGAACTATGAACACAGTCAAAGGCGTAGTATCGGATGAAGACTTAATGACATTGAATGAAGAAGAACTCCTGGATGGATGGAAGGACCAAGGTGTAATCCACGTGCAGCGCATCACAATCAGAAGGAATGACAACGAAATCCCAACAAAGCATTTAATACTCACTTTCAGTTCAACCACATTACCCGAGACACTTGAAACCGGCTATGTAAAACTTCATGTTCGACCTTATATCCCAAACCCGCGACGTTGCTTCAAATGCCAAAGATTTGGTCACGCATCCCAAAGCTGCCGAGGGCAGCTTATGTGCGCAAAGTGCGGCACAACTGGTCACTCTTCTGACGATTGCAATAATGACGAGGTACATTGTGCGAACTGCGACGGCAGTCACCCGGCATACTCCAGAGCTTGTCCAGCCTGGAAGAAAGAAAAAGAAATAATTACTGTAAAAGTGAAGGAGAATATCACATTCCGCGAAGCACGTCAACGTAGCTCCTCGTTGTTCTTGCTTAAAACATCTTTCGCCGAAGTGGTGCAACGGGGGGCGGCACCACCACGGCCTCTGGCGGTGGCCCGGACCACGCCTAGCGTGCCGAGGCTAACGCCACCCGCCCCTAAGGTGGGAGCAGCCAACGCTGCCCTGCCATCTCTCAAAATGTCCACACCAGTGGCCTCTACAAGCTCCGGCAGCAGCCAGGGCACAGCAGAGGCCACAGGGGTCCTTTCGACCTCCGGCCCGGTGGGGACAAAGACTTCGTCGCTCGAGGTGAAGTCTACGCGACGCACACATCGCTCTCTGGAGCGGGTGTCCAGTGCCTCGCAAGAGGCTATGGACACCAGTCCAAGCCAAACGGCGCAGGTAGCGTCGAAGGAGCGGCGAGGTTCTCTCGACCGCTCCAAAAAAGACAAAACACCAATTACAGGGCCTGACAAAGGCCTTGTAAAGTAAAGTCACTCTCCTCCCTTTTGAGACACACAGCGCCTTTTATTTTCCTCCAACATGAACACAATAATGCAGTGGAATGTTAGGGGACTAATCCACAACCTAGACGACATCCAAGAACTTATCAATAAATTTAATCCAAAGGTGCTTTGTGTTCAAGAAACACACCTAAACTCCAGAAACACCAACTTCCTACGTCAGAATGTTGTTTTCCGAAGAGATCGCGAGGATTCTGCCGCATCATCTGGTGGTGTGGCCATCATACTCGACAGAAGTGTAGCCTGTCAGCAACTTCCACTCAAAACGGCACTTGAGGCGGTAGCCGTTCGTGCTGTACTTCTGGGTAAGCTCATAACCGTTTGCTCGCTCTACATACCCCCACATTATCCTTTACACAAGCATGAATTTCAGTCATTTATAGATGAATTACCAGAACCCTACCTCGTTCTTGGCGATTTCAATGCACACAGCAGCTTGTGGGGCGACACACGTATCGATGCGCGAGGACGCCTAATCGAACAATTTCTTTTCACCTCTGGTGCATGTCTCCTGAATAAGAAGGAACCCACCTACTACAATCTCGCAAACAAAACTTTTTCTTCCATTGATCTCAGTGTAGCTTCCCCGTCTATATTTGCTGAACTTAAATGGGAAGTTATAAAAAATCCTTACGGGAGTGACCACTTCCCGATACTGCTGAGATCACCACTACAAAACGAACCTCTACCACAGGCACCCCGCTGGAAGTTGGATATGGCAGATTGGGAGAAATTCAAAAGTCTTACAAGTGGTATCTCGTGGCCTGACATATCTTTGCTGGGAATTGATGCTGCGGTTGAGTATCTTGCATCTTTCATAATCAATGCCGCTACTGAATGTATACCAGAAATGAATGGTGCGGCCTGCAAACGCCGTGTCCCATGGTGGAACGAGGAATGTCGGAACGCTCGTAGGAAACAGAACAAAGCGTGGGGGTTGCTACGCGACTCCCCAACTGCGGAAAATCTTGTTAATTTTAAGAAAATTAAATCGGAGGGCAGAAGAACGCGCCGACACGCCAGGAGAGAAAGTTGGAGAAAGTTTTTATCAGACATAAACTCATATACAGACGAGGGCAGAGTCTGGAAGAAAGTTAATAAGATAAAAGGGCTACAAACCTATTCACTCCCGTTGGTAAACACACAAGGCCACAGTCTGGAAGACCAAGCTAACTGCCTGGGAGCACATTTTGAACATGTGGCCAGCTCATCTCATTATTCCCAAATATTTAAAAGGCACAAGGCTACAATAGAAAAACAGAAACTAGAAAGAAAAGGTACGGGAAACGAGGCATACAACCAGCCATTCTGCATTGCTGAGCTGTATGCATCACTTAGTTGTTGCAATAAGTCTGCGCCAGGCTCTGACCGCATAGCTTATCAAATGCTGAAACACCTTCCTCATGAAACAAAGAAAACTCTCCTCTCCCTATACAATGCTATATGGACCCCCGGCAAGATCCCCTCTGCCTGGAAAGAGGCCATTGTCGTTCCTATACTGAAGCAGGGCAAGGACCCATCGTCTGCTTCGAGCTACCGCCCTATAGCACTAACAAGCTGCCTCTGCAAACTGTTCGAAAAAATGATTAACCGCCGACTAATACATTTTCTCGAATCAAACAAATTGCTTGACCCGTACCAATGCGGGTTTCGAGAAGGTCGATCCACCGCCGACCATTTGATACGTATTGAGACGCAAATTCGTGAAGCTTTCATCCATAAACAGTTCTTTCTCTCTGTATTCCTTGATATAGAAAAAGCCTACGATACCACGTGGCGGTTTGGAATACTTAGAGACCTCTCGCACGTTGGTATACGTGGTAACATGTTAAATGTCATAGAAAGTTATTTATCTAATCGCACTTTCCGTGTTCGTGTGGGAAATGCCGTATCAAGACCTTTTGTGCAGGAAACTGGAGTGCCACAGGGTGGGGTGCTCAGTTGCACTCTCTTTATCGTAAAAATGAGTTCTTTGCGTCTGTATATCCCAAGAAACATGTTTTATTCTGCATACGTCGATGATGTACAGATAGGTTTCGCCTCGTGCAATCTCGCAGTCTGTGAGCGGCAGATTCAGCTTGGTCTGAACAAGGTGTCTAAGTGGGCAGACGAGAATGGATTTAGCCTTAACCCACAAAAGACCACCTGCGTCCTGTTCTCCAGAAAGAGGGGTCTGCACCCCGATCCTGACATTGAGTTGCAGGGACAACGCGTGCACGTAAAAACAGAACATAAATTTTTAGGAATGATTCTAGATACGAAGCTTACATTTGTGGCACACATACGGTATCTAAGAAACAAGTGTATGAAAACAATGAACATTCTAAAAGTGTTGTCACGCACCGCTTGGGGTAGTGACACACAGTGTCTTTTAAATTTGTACAAGAGCCTCATACTCACAAGATTAGATTACGGTGCCATAGTGTACCATTCCGCTACGCCAAGCGCCCTAAGGATGCTGGATCCTGTACACCATCTAGGCATCCGCCTAGCCACTGGTGCCTTCAGGACAAGTCCTGTGGCAAGCCTGCATGTAGAGGCGGACATGTGGTCGCTTGATATGCAACGTTCATCCTTAAGCCTCACCTATTTCCTGAAAGTAAATTCCAACTCGGAACACCCGTCCTTCTCAACCGTAAATGATATGACCAGTTCCACACTCTTTAATAACCGGCCGACAGCAAGAGAACCCTTTTCACTACGTGTAAGAAAAATTAGTGAAGAAATGGACATCCCACTACTTGAACATACTTTGATGGCCCCAGCAAAGCCAGTGCCACCGTGGCATTGGCAACTCATAGAGTGTGATACTTCGTTTGTAGAGGTCACAAAAGATGCTCCAGAGGCACATATACGGATGCATTTTCTAGAAATCCAGTTCAAGTACTCGTCCTGCACTCAGTTTTACACCGACGCTTCCAAGTCACATGCAGGGGTATCTTATGCAGTAGTCGGCCCATCGTTCTCCGAGTCCGATGTACTGCACCCGGAAACAAGCATTTTTACGGCTGAGGCCTATGCACTTTTATCGGCTGTGAAGAGTATAGGCAAATCGAAACTCAAAAGCTCAATAATATTTACAGACTCCCTAAGCGTCGTAAAAGCCATCATGACTCTACATAGACACACAAACCCTGTACATATTGAACTGTATTCTGCTCTGTGCAAGGCATACATGTCTAACCAGCATATTATTATATGCTGGGTGCCTGGCCATAGAGGCATCGAGGGGAATGTTCTGGCTGATCAAATGGCCACATCAACTACATCGCGAGCCCTTAACCCTACCGCTTCTATCCCTGCCAGCGATCTCAAGCCCTACTTAAGAAAGAAACTTCGAAGCCACAGGCAGCGCTTGTGGGATGCGGAAACGAACAATAAGCTCCACTTAGTTAAGCCACAAATAGGTCCCTGGCATCCCGTTACGAAAATACGAATAAATGTCCTATTCTCTCGTCTGAGAATAGGACATACATACGGCACCCACAATTTCCTCCTAACTGGAAATGACCCGCCAACCTGTGGTAGATGTGGAGAGAGGCTTACCGTGCTCCACGTCCTCGTGGAGTGCAGGGAAGCCGAAACAGAAAGAAAAAGGCACTTTCCCCTAGCGTACCGGTACTGTCTTCCACTCCATCCCGCTATGTTTCTGGGCAACAAACCTCTCTTTAGCACTAAAGCTCTCCTGGATTTTCTGAGCGATGTAGTATT
Source organism: Dermacentor silvarum (assembly GCF_013339745.2). NCBI lineage: Eukaryota > Metazoa > Arthropoda > Arachnida > Ixodida > Ixodidae > Dermacentor > Dermacentor silvarum. The sequence continues at coordinate 85,993,426 of NC_051163.1, read as the reverse complement.
GCATGTTATTTGCCCAATAGTTTCGTAGCGCATCCTCTCTCCAGAGGATGTCGCCGCGATAGTAGTTTTGCATAGCACGCGCCTCCAGGCCCTTGCGTTTCAAAGGGTCTGTCAAGGCAGTAGTGCTGTTTGAAAAGTTTATCAGTGATAAATTTTCGTTTATCTTCATTATCTTGCAATTTGTTCTTTCGTGTTCATAGTGCACCTCATTAACCATTGCCATAATTTTATTACATATATATTTTACGCATTTTACAGCGATTGTTTTTAGGCCCTTTTACAGCCACGACACATCTACCTTTCGCAATTCATTGCCCCATTGTCAACTCATCAACACACTGGCCTGGCGCTCTTTGGCCATACCTGGCCCTTGCGCCATTAAACACCATACATCATCATCATGAGTTTCTGATCCGCTACCGATTTGTGATTGGTCTGATGTTGCGCAGTGGGAGCTGCAACTTGTGCCCAGCTTACCTTTGGTGCCGCCATTTGTGGTTGGCCAATGCTTTCCCTGGACTGAGGGTGTTGAGGTGTTGCGTGCTTCAGCTTGGACTTCACTGGTTCCCGCCCGGTTTCTTGACGGTGTACTTCCTGAAAATATTCCTGGTCGAAGGGAATGGATCCTTCCGTAGTATACCATTGCTCTTCTTCCTCCGACTCGAACCACCGACTCTTGAGTCTACGTCCCTTTGATGGCATCCGTGCTTGGCGTCCTGACGATGGTTCTGGTCGGCGAAACTGTTTTAGACGCTTTCTGCAGCTTCGATCCCCCGTTAGGTGGGCTTCACCACATGAGCACACTTCGGGTTACATTCATGTCCGTCTGCAGGATCTTCCGTTCCACAAATCCTACACACACACAGTTCCGGTTGTGGGCACACATCAGTTCTGTGACCCACCCTTTGACATGCTTTGCAGACTTGCACTGTATTTCGATATGGATAGCAGTCCATTTCGCCTCCCTCGTAGTACACATATCTTGGTACTAGGTTTCCGAAAAATACAATGACGGCACTCTTAGTGTCCCCCAGCATTCGTGCGTGAGCGACTTCCACATTTAGCGTGCGCACTCTGATTTTCGATTTAAGGACGTCTGATGGCGTATGTGGGGTGAGTCCGTGGATTACCCCCCGAACTGCTCCGTCTCCCAGAGCTACACACGCTTTCACCGCATGGGGTTTTCCATTTATCTTGAGTGATGTAATCTGGCGCAATGTGTTTGCGACTTCCTTTTCTGGGGTTGAGACAATTACAATGTTCGATCCAGGCTTAATACGTAGCAGAAACTGCTCACCTTGGATCTTTTCATCGCAAGCCTCTATAATCGCACGGGCCATCACGGGAGTTGTAATTGCTAAAAGCGGGAGTCCTTCATGCGGTCTCACAATCACCTTGAAATCGCCCTTTGGTAAGGGTGGTAGTTTCTTCCCGTTGGGTCTCGGGCGAAATTTTGGCTTGTCTGCGTTCTTCGGAGAGTCGTTCTTCTGGTGCTCCTGCGCACGTTCTCTCCGTTGCATTTTTCTTTCCCTGATGGACACAACCGTGGGCCATCCCTCTTATACGTCTTGAATGCGTTTGTAGGTCGCATTCTCACCGTTGTTGATGGTGGATGGTGCTGGGTTTATCCCTGTTTTGGTGGCCATCGTCTGGTGCGGTCCGATGTCCGCAAAATCCATGCGCTCTTCTGTGTTGCAATCATGGCTGCTCGGGGCTCTCCCCACTGAGCCGTTTTTCGCACAACGCGCAAGAGTTTGAGAAGCCATCTGCGTCGGCGTCGCGGCTGCCGCCGCTCGCTACTCGTCGGTAGGCTTACACAGGCTCACTTGTGGAGGTAGCAATCCCTTGGTCGTATTTCCGTGAAGAATGGTTCAAGGGCCAAGAAACTGGCCTCCCAAAATGACCGAGGAACTCAAGTTCGGGTTGACCGAATTCGCTTTTGGCGGCGTTGAGGACATTTGCGTTACTAGCAAGGCGTGAAAACAACAACCGCAAGTGATGATGTTCTTCTGCGGAAGAGCTTGCGACGAGAAGGTCGTCAATGTATGCAAAAACGAAAGGCAGGCCTGTCGTGACGGAATCAATGAAACCCTGAAAGGAGTGGCCCGTGTTCCGTAAGCCGAAAGGCATGCGGAGAGATTAAAAAAGACCGAAGGGTGTGGTGATGGCAGTCATGGGAATGTCTTCTTCATTGACTGGTAGTTCATGATAGGTGCGAACGAGATCGATCTTACAAAAGATCGTCGCGCCGTGCAATGATACCGTGAAGTCCTGAATGTTCGGGAGAGGAAAGCGATCAGGAACTGTTTAGTGCCCGGTAATCACCGCTTGGGCGCCAGTCTCCCGTCTTCTTAGGCACCCTGTGAAGGGATGATGCCCAATTACTGGAGGAAGGGCGGATGATACTGCAGCATGTGTTCGAACTCCGCGAGAGCGATCTTCAGTTTCTCCGGGGACAAACGCCGGGGTCGGAAACAGACTGGTGGGCCGGAGGTGACGATGCGATGGCACACGTCATGTTGCACCGGTTGTGTTCCGTCGGGCATGCGCGTCAAAGTGGGAAACTCGCATAGGAGCGCGGCGAAAGCTTCGTCCAACATGGCAGAAATAGGCGCGATCGGCGATGTGACTGATGATGGGACGCCGGGAACGGATTGCTGGCTCACGGAGATGATGAGATGGCTTCGTTGAACGTCGACAAGGAGTCCGTAGTTGTGCAAGAAATCTGCTCCAATGACTGCACGACAGACGTCTCCAACCAGGAAAATCCAGCAGAACGCTCGTCGGAGGCCAAGGTTTACATTGACTAAGCGTGAGGAGAAAACTGGAATCTTGGTGCCGTTGACGGCTTGCAAAAACGACACTGGTGTCACTTTTCCGTCGGAGTGGTGGGCGGGGAAAATGCTGACGTGAGCTTCTGTGTCAACTAAGAACTGTTGTCCCGTAACTTTGTCCGTCACGTAGAAAAGACGACGTGTGTTAGGCAGGACCACTCGTCGCCGTTAGAGGTCGGCCTGTTGACGCCGGCAGTGACGAGCGTCGCTTCCAAAACGACGGTGGTAGTAGCCAACGCCAGACGTTGTAGGTGATGTTTCATTGCAGGTGCCGGTGTGTCTTGATTTACTGGAACTATGGATGCGTGGGCGATGAGATGACGTGCGGAGATGTTCTGCTGTACAGATGATGCGTTCCAAGGGCTCACACAAGGAGTCTAGTGGAGATTGCGCTGCTGAAGAGCAGGGAAGGGTTTGTAGGGCGGTTGTATTGTCACCCGGAGACGATGTCGTGGCTGCGATGGTTGGGGTAGCTACTTCCATGATTTTTGTCGGCCAAAGCGGTAAGATCCATGGTAGAGGCTGTCGCCAGGACAATGTGCACGTTAGCTGGGAGTCGTTGCAAAACAATTCGCACAACAGCGCGTCGTCGATGGATCTCGCGTTGTTTCCGAGCAGCTGCCTCATTCGGCGAAGAAGTTGACTAGGGCGTCGGTCGCCGAGTTCTTCAGCGGACAGAAGCTGGTGGATGCGAGAACGCTGTGAAGGTGCTGTACGCTGTATCAGGGCTGCCTTGAGATCTTCATAGGCGGGGGTAGACAATGGGGCGTTCAAAAAATGTGCTACTTCGTCAATGGCGGCGGGCGAGTGTGCTGCAAAGGCGTAATGAAACTTTGAGGCTTGAGAGCAGATACCAGAGACTTGAAATTGCGAAACCACGCCGAAGGATGCTGGTCCCAGTACTGTGAGAGGCTCACGGCGATGGCCGAACAGGAGGGCTCACCGCGTTCGTTGGAAGGGTTCTGATCTTGAGCTCTCGTAGCGTTCGTCTGGTCCATGGTCGTCTCTACCACAGTAGCATATGGCAGTATCACGTCTGAGGCCACCAAACTGTGGCGACGAGCGACCACGTAGACCGGTAAAGTCTGGGGCTCTCACGGGAGAGGAAAAACCGGCACTCGATCTCTTACAGTAGCATCTTCAATCTCTTTCGGAACGCTAGCCTGTGCTGGAGCGTGCCAGCCCCTCGTGCCTCGCGTAGACGCGGGCGTCTACGCAGTTCTCATGCGACGCCGATACTGCTGCCGCTACACATTTAATTGTAGTTGATTGGCATATAACCATTCCGATAAATTCTGTAGTTATGTATTTGCCAAAGGTGCGAGAGTAGCTAAGCTAGCAGAAGAAATGAAAGCGCTCGTGTCATCCGCATAAAGAAATATTTCGGGGGTGTGGGGATAGAAACAATATCAATAATGTAATGAAGGAACAGTATAGCACCTAGAATTGATACTTCAAGCACCCCGTATTTAATTGATTCTAAGTCTGACCTCATGTCATCAATAGCGACAGGTGATCGGTTAGACAGCTAGCTGCGAATGAAACTGAGGGATGCACCACGTATTCCATACAGCGGTAGCTTAGCAAAGAGAATGTTGTGTTGAAGAGAATCAAATACCTTCTTGAAGTAAAAATGTGCCTAAGGTATATAAATGGTTTTCCATGATAGCAGTTTTTCATTACTATAAAGTAATGCAATTTCAGTTTATTTGCGTTTCTGGAAGCAATACTGATGTCGCGATAGCAAATTGCGCGTATGCAGATAATTTATAAATTTCGAATGGATCACCTTCTGTGCAGTTCTTGAAAAGCACGAAAGTATAGATATAGGCAGGTAATAATTGAAATCATGAATGGAGCCTCCTTTGGGCAATACAGTAATTCTTGCAATTTTCATCTTCACAGGAAATAATCCAGAAGACAGAATAGAATTTGTTATGTCACATACCACTTCACGTAGTAAATCAGAAACTGCTTTTATAGGTAATACCTTAATATTGTTACGTGAACGAAGGATTATGCACTCGAGACTATTTACACTGTATGTTTACAAAAGACAGCTGCAGCGCTGGCCTGTTCAGCCGAGAGCGCGAGAGCAAGGAGCAGTTCTTCTTCGTCGGGACGCCCGCGCGCATCGTCCACAAGAAACATGCAATATGCCTGTAGCAATAGCATCAAAAGCGGCTGATGAGTTCTTCCTTGAACCTATAATGATTCTTAAATATTCATAGGCTGAAGTTGGGTAACGAAACATCATACTAGACTCACAGATTTTCATACACTGATAAGCTTCATTAGTAGTACAAACCGAGGCAGCTGACCCAGTCGAGATAAATGCCAGGTAAATTTATTGTCCATGTCTTTTTCAGTGTAAGTCTGATTGCTTGTTGTAATTTGAGTAAATAAACTAGCACGTGCATTTTTTTATTTCTTTTAAGTTACACTATGTTCTGCGAGGATGAAAATGTATTTCAGCAAATTTATTTCATTTGTAGTGATTCCTGGACTTTTTGATATCTGCACCCAACCTGTTTCTAAAACGCCTATGTTCTTTCAAGATTTCTACATCTCTGGTTATTAAAGAATCGTTGAAAAGTTTATTGTGCTTCGAAATACGTTTTAGAAGAGAACGGGTGATCCAGGATTTTCTAGCTTTATTATACGGTCGCCTAATAATTACTGGGAACGCATATTCATATAATTCAAATAACTTTCCTATAAATGAGGAATAAGGATTATAAACAGGGATAAGGTGCCTCAGAAAGGCTGGCCAACGTTTCGATAGGAGGACCTATAACACACGAGGAATAAGGATTATAAACAGGGATATAGTGCCTTTGACGAAGATAGGTCCTCCTATCGAAACGTTGGCCTGCCTTTCTGAGGCACCTTATCCCTGTTTATAATCCTTATTCCTCGTGTGCTACTCCATTAGTCAGCCATCTTTTTTTGATTTTGGATTTCCTATAATTGTGTCATTCAATGAAATAGGATCACCATTTTTTCTCTTTTCAAAGCTCCTTCCAGTTAACTGCAGACACCAACTCACGAAACTCTTCCATTCTATCGTTGGTTAATATTCTTGTAGTTGTGACAGTATTTTGCTGTTCAGCAATCACAGCGGCTGATTTCGGTGCCATGCAATACAGAGACAAATGATCACTTACCTCACAAGAGATAATACCAGCCTTAACAGCATTCATGTGCAAGGTATTTAAGCATAAATCAAAGATTCACATGAGGGCAATATGCGAGTTGGGAAATTATTAGGATTAGTAAAACCATTTGAAAATATTACATGAAAGAACTGGGTAATTGAGGAACAGGGTTAAAAAGGCTAATACTGAAGTGACTAAAGATCACGACCGCCACTCGGCACGAAGCAAAGTAGTGTAGTAAAGAATCGAGTAATTAAAAAAATGAGACAAAAACCCTGATGGCTGACGGTACATAACACCCATGACAAATAACTTAGATTTGGCAAACAATGCTTCATGGCTGCGATGCATAACCGAGAATTCAGGAATAAAATCATAGGCAAGATATTTCTCAATGTAAAGTGCAAAACCGTCCCCTTTCTTACCCTCTATCTATAGCACTTCAGAATTATATCCAGAGAGTGGCAGTGCGTCCCAGCTGCGGGTATACCATGTTTCACAAATGGCTAACGCATCAAATTCATGGTTTAAAGATGGCGAGAACATGTCCAATTCCTTCCCTTTATTTCTCAGACATCGCGCATTTAAATGAAATAAACTTAAAAAAGAACTTGATGGATTTCTATCCATAAACGTAGTAGTATGGAATGACTTAAAATCAAGATAACCTGAGCGAGCCATTGTGCAAGAACTGGTTATCTGCGACATGAACACCTGTCAGTGACGTCAATCCATCTTTTCAATGTCACTCTCATCTCGAAACCGAATGGCCCTTTTGCTCTGTCCCTTACGCACATAAATGTGTCAGCTTTTCTGCCGGACAAAGCGGCAGTGTTTTTCCTGGCCTTTTGATCGGGCAAGCCACAGCAGCCGTTTATTCTTAGGGGTCAGATAATCGAAAATACTCTGGTTAGATTGCTTCTCCCTCTGCAGAAGTGGCCTTTGATCGATTTTCTCTTCAAGTACTGTGATGAAAACCAGGCGTTAACAACGGCTTCGTTTCCAGCGCGAGATGGAAGTCTACCTTTAAATAGAGCTTCCTAGTCCGATTCGTCAAGAGCCAGAAGCTAAAGTTGGTGGGCTAGGTTATTCATTTTAGCAAGAAGGCTTTCATTTTCCTCTGGATGCAGACCATGCACTTCAGTGTTCATTCGCCGTCTATTCTGCTCCAACTCATTGAGATGGAGCTTAACTTCATTGCTACCGGTGGTTGAACCTGACTCGATGTCCTCGACTCGTTTTTTCAATGTCCGCATATCGCTGACAATTGTCAAAAGAAATCAGTGAGGCATATCACATAAATAAGACGCATGAGCCAGACCCCATTATCAATGAATAGGTTGGCGACAAGGTATATAAATTAGTCTGTGCCTTCTTTATGCAATTACTGTTTATCGTGACTTTATGCCTTCGTGTTACAACTTACGCCTTCCTCCTGAAAGTCCTTGTGCACAGTATAAACGCACATCAATTGTTATTGAATTTTATCCCTTCCATCAAAGTAAACAGTGAGCTGTTATCAGCGGAACTTGTGTGATCTCCCTTCTCACCCTGTGTAAATTTTGTCCTGAAAAGTTACATGAACCGACCGGAAAGCTCAAAATGACATTATAAATTTCGGACATGGCTGGTTCTCGGAAGATGCACAAATATGGTGATAGGTATCTGTTGGCTTACTCTTGCAATAGTGAGTGCGAAATAGCTTCGACAGTGCTATAATACTTAAGCTGTCGCGCGGCTACAGTGCTTAAGACACTACAGAAGTGTAAGCGCACAAAACCAGAACAAGCTGGTGAATCAACCATAAATTTGGCTTCAGCAGCCACAAAATAGGCTATTTCACCTAGCTAAAACACTAGCTAATATGTGGTATGTATATGCACAAGTATACTTAGCCATCGATACTTGCATACCCAACTTCAAACCATAAGAGTTGTGTGCATATGATGCTTGCTCTAGACAGGATTACTTTTGTCCAAAATACCTTTACGATTACATATGCAGCTGTCAATTCATCCGCCCAGTAATCGAAGTGTTACGGATAGTATCACAATTTTAACTTACTGGTTGAACATATTCTGACCTGAACAGCTCCAAGCAGAATGAATAGAAGACTGCCCACTGTGTTGACCAAATAAATAGGATGAAGTAGAACACTTGGAAAGAAACCCAATGTATTAGTAATAATTCATAACAGCTGTGGAGTTTGGGATTGTTGTTTGATTATCACAAATAAAATTACGCCAGTGCCACGCAGAATGTTTTGTGTGGTGCTGTTGAAACCAAATTCAATTGTTTAGCAACATTGCCATAACCCGCAAACGCCATAGCAAGAGGTGGATGGCCCCTTCAGCAGCGCGTGGGGCCATCCAGGTGTGTTCCTTCGCTACAGGTGTGTCCCTTCGCACGCGCTGCGCGTGGGGCAGCGCGTGCGAAGGCACACACGTGTAGCGCTGCACTGCCGATCCGGGCAGCATTGCATGTGTAGCGTGCGTTGGAAAATGTGGCCCGACTATTACGAACTGAATGAACAAGCGTGGTGTGAGCGCGCACAAACACGAAGAGATCACACTGAATGACAGCAGACAACGACTGTCAAAACGCTGGCAGCAAGCATACGCCGCAGCGGGCGAAGGTATGTGCGGTCTATCGCTTCAACGGTAACTGAGCGGCGAATGCACGCGGCGCATAAAGGTCAGAGCCGTGTGGAGGTAAGAGACGGTGCGAGCGAGCGACGAGCGCGGTTGTTGGCAGAGTAGAAGTGCCCCCCCCCCCCCCCCCGCTCCCTCCGGCGCTGACTTCCCGCTTCCTTGCTTGCGCGTGGAAGATTGAGTGCGTTCGCTCTCCGTGATAGCGCGCGTCCCCGCACGCTTCCGCTCGGGCATACGGCGCGCGGCGAAGATTTTATCTATAGGGAACCTCACGGCGACGAAGACGACGACGGCAGAAATCCGGTTGAAGTGTCCATATAATTGCTATCACAATAAGAGCCACAATTCTTTCAGAGCCAACAACAGTACAAATTCGGAGAACATAAGGAAGCTGCAATGAAAAGCAAAACAGCAACAAACATCGAAAACTGTAAAAATCCCAAAATAATAATAATATTGGTTGACAAGTCGTGAGCGAAATAAATCTTGAAACTTAGTCAAGTCAGGTTCCGTGGCAATGTCTGATGGTAAGGCGTTCCACTCAGTTATTGTGCGTGGTAAGAACAATTATGCATAATGGGATGACTGGCAGCAAATGCTTTTGACTGTGTATGGATGTTCACGACGTGGAAAGATAACTGGTGGCGACTGAAAGAAATATTCATGAAGTGATAGATGGTGATAAAGCTTATCGAAAAGTGATAGGCGGGAAATTTTACGGCGAAGTGGTGAGGAGTCGAATTCAGCTTTATTATTTAACGAGGTGAGGAAGGTGTAACATGAATAATCTAAAAAAAATGAATCGCGCAGCACGGTTTTGCAAGGCTTCCATGTTCCTGATGATATAAGTTGGTTCCGCATCCCAAATGGCAGACCTTTATTATAGGTTACAACGGATTAATGTTTTGTACGCTAGTTTTTTAACATGCATTGAGGCTTCTTTTAAGTTATGTTTAATAAGTCCGAGAGTACGGTTTGAAGAGGCAAGGGTAAGATTAATATGATTATTCCATGATAAGTTTGAGTGAAGCTTGATGCCAAGGTACTTTTAAGTTGTGGCGAGTTCCACAGAGTTGTTATCAAGGTAGTAAGTGGTTGGAAATCGTGACCTATTGGTGAATCACAAGAGCTTAGTTTTGGAAATATTTCATTGCATTAACCTAATTAGAAGACCATGCACTTATTGCTTCCATGTCAGTTTGTAGTAAGTGATTATCAGTGTTACTTCTTACACATAGATAAAGTACACAATCATCTGCAAACAGTCTGATTTTGGATAAGACGCAACTGGGTAAATCATTACTATAGATTATAAAGAGTAAAGGTCCAAGTACAGTGCCTTGTGGAACTCCAGACGTAACATCATCATAAGATGAGTTAGAATTATTAACTGATGTAAACTGAATTCTATATGAGAGAAAACCGGTGATCCATGAAATTATAGTAACGTGAATGTTAAGCTGTGAGACTTTAAGTAACAACCTATGGTGTGGAACACGTTCAAATGCCTTAGAAAAACCTAAAAATATTGCGTTAACTTGAAAGCCAGCGTCTATTAGTGCGTGTACGTCGTTAATAAATCCGGCAAATTGGGTATCGCATCAGTAGCCCTTGCGAAAACCATGCTGATACTTGAAAATAATGTTATGGTCTTCAAGGAAGTTGATGACTTGAGTGTGTATATGTTCGAGTCATTTAGAAACAGTACTAGTTAAACAGATGGGACGATAATTATGCGGAGAAGCACGATCACCTGATTTGAAAATGCGTATTATTTTACCAATGCGCCAGTCATTAGGAATATAGCCAGTTCATAGTGACTGGGAAAATAAAGCGGTTAACATCGAACAAATACTATGCGATGTATTTTTTAAATTTTATTATTGAAGCCTAGATGGTCGGCACTAGATGACGTTCTCAGATTGCTGAGTAGAGCCAAAACACAAGACTCACTGATGACTACCTCGCGCATTGTGATTCCCACTAATGCCTTTAAAGTTGCCAATGAGTTAACGTTTTCATGAGTGGAGATTGTTACAAACGTATCATTTCGCAATATTGCAAAAAAATTATGTTACAAAACTGCTCAAAATAATTTCATATTCAAAATAATTTTCTAAGTTGAATGTTCAAGTGCTTTTCGTTTCTACATGGGCGTGTATAAACACTATTTATAGCCCTCACTCCTAGTTACACTCATTTTACATTCGTGAGTATGATTCAGTGACAAAGGAGGTCATAGTAGACGTGAGTATTAACACAACGGAAATGTGGTCGGTGAGTGCGTGTGGATCTGAGGAGGAACATAAGTGATTGTCGGCGTGCGTGATTGGTCGAGTGTGAGACTTGCATTTTCTGCGTAAACCAGGCATCTCCTGAAACTAAGCGAGGCCTCGTGAGAAGCCTGTGTGCCCGGGTGAGTGAGTATGTGGGTAGTCTTACAGAATCTGAGTGAGAATTCTGGCGAAATGTACTGATTTGACGAATGTGACGGATTGTGGGTTCTTAGCGAGGAGCATGTTGAAAGCGGCGTCCTCGATTCCTTTCATAAAGTTTCTGATTCTGTCCGACTCCAACATCGTCGCGTCCACGCGCCAACACAAGTCCAGGATATCTTCGCTACAGCAAGTGAAGGACTCTCCCGGCTGTTGGGCTCGTTCTCGCAAGCGGGATTCTGCTCGCACCTTGCGCGCAGCAGGGCGACCAAGGACAGCTATTAACGAGGTCCTGAAAGCGGATCATGTAGGAATTTCCGTCTCGTGGTTGTTGTCCCAGAGGCTTGCCACGCCGGTGAGGTAAAAGAGCACGTTGCTTAGTTTCGCGGTATCACCCTATTTATTGATGACGCTTACTCGCTCGTACGTGGACAGCCAGTCCTCCACGTCGGTGTCGTCGGTGCCGTTGAAAACAGGAGGATCCTCGTGGCGAGGTCGACCAGAGCCCACGACGGAGGGTGCAGGAGTCGTTTGCTGGTACGTCGGCTGAGATGCGTCCTGAGACATGGTTGAAGAAAGAGTACGGGATCGAAGCTCCAGGATGCGTTCGAGCGTGTAGCACTCTCCATCACTTGTAAAGGCGTTTATTGCACGCAAGCGTTAGGGCTGACCGTTCGATCAGTTTAGGGAACCGTGAGCGCAAGCGGCGTAGTCCGAGTGATGCGCTGGAGAGACTGACCCACTAGACGGCGCTGGTAAGGATGCCCCATTGCATCATCCCTCTTCTTCACTACACATGTTATTTTTTTATTCGTTAGATTGGAGTCTGAGCAAACCTGTTGCTCCAAATACAATTTGCGAGTCAGTGTAGAAGTATTTTTGTTTAAATGGCTGACGCGTGCCTCAATCATTTTCAATATTTTAATAGTTTCATTGAGTGGTTTCGCGTATCCAAAGTATTGTGTGGTGAAAGAAGAATATTTGCTCACTCAATTACTTGGTAACTGTAATTTATAACTGATGAAATTCACAATTTGCTCAATTGACAAAAGGGTCTGCACACATGCATACATAGTGACAAAATAAACTAATCAAGAGCGGTTTGTCTTGCCCTATGAAAGGCCGGGTCTAATTTAAGCGTTAGATTGAGTGGAACATGTGGTAGGGCAATATACTGAAACTTACCTAATCGTGAACTTCGTATTCCAGGCTGTGAAAAGATGTACTGCTATAGTAACTGACGATCCAGCAGCGCAAGCTAGCGATGTGTACCGGGAGCTCTACTGCATGACGATATAGGAGAAATAAAGAAAAAACCTGGGAATAGGAGCACTGGGAAAAGTTTACTCAATACTGAATAAAACATTTTTCAAGTCGTGCAGCTGAGGCTGATTTTCTATCACGCACCTTGTAAGTTCGGCGCGCATAAATCTGTATGCTCAATAACGGAAATAGAAAGTCTGCAGGCATTATCCTAAGCTACTTCCCGTCTTTGAAAGGCATTTCATACAAAATTCATCCAAGGCACGTATGAACTGTTTTTCATGGTATGTTTCCTTACGATAAAATACCTTGCAATTTAAAATTGATTTTGACCATGCGTGCAATCGCATAGACAAAACAGAATTTTTTCATCCCGTACAGCTGGCGACTGGTGACTCTATTGTTCTATAACTGCTGTCACGCACCTCCTAACCCAAATGTGTTCTGGCGAATTCGTCCGTAAGAAAAATTTCTTATTACACTAAGCGACGACTCGGGCCGCTGCAGCTATCGTAAAACTTGTATTGCAAACTGATTTCGATGCGTTGTATTTGTACTCTTGTATTTCTCAGAACTGCTTTTGCTTACTTGCTTTTCTTTGAGTGCACCTTAAAGTACAGCTCTTTTATAGAGCGTGCAATTTCCTCAAAGGAGCAACGACGAAGGCGTAAACAATAGAACGGCTTACTTGCTTAGATTGAGATACACGACGATGGTTCATCTGTGGCTATAATTATTGTCAATTTAAATATTGTCACTGTGATCAGCATCACGACAACGATGAAATTCAAAATTCTGAGGAAAAAGACAGGGGGGCGCTCTCATAATAGAGAGCCCACCGTCTCGGCTATTCTGCTATGCTCCGGCGCTCTCATAATAGAGAGCCCACCGTCTCGGCTATTCTGCTATGCTCCGGCGCTCTCATAATAGAGAGCCCACCGTCTCGGCTATTCTGCTATGCTCCGGCGCTCTCATAATAGAGAGCCCACCGTCTCGGCTATTCTGCTATGCTCCGGCGCTCTCATAATAGAGAGCCCACCGTCTCGGCTATTCTGCTATGCTCCGGCGCTCTCATAATAGAGAGCCCACCGTCTCGGCTATTCTGCTATGCTCCATAACTAGCTTGTAAATATAGAAATGCGAACAACATTATTTGCCTATTTCAGCTGTCGGGTCTCGTCCGGTCTGGTCTGGTCTTGTCTGTCTACTACCGTCTTATGCCGGCCCACTGACCCAAGTTGTAAATTTACTTGGACTGCTAGATTTGCGGTCGTGAGCTTTATGCCGTCGTGGTCATCATTTCTTCGTCGTTCTAGCTTCGTCATCTGACTCGCGGTATGCCATCGTCATCACGCCTTCTACGCCGACCTAGAGGTACAAGTTGTCCATTGGCTTCTACCAGTACTTATGTGCGGATGGTCGTGATGCCTTCGTGGCCGCTCCATTGTCGTGATTCCAGTTTTGTCATCTGACACTCGTGACGCACGTCGTCAGCACGCCATCATCGTCACTCAGTTGTCATGCATTTGTTCTCAAGCCCTCGTTGTGATACTGCAGCGGTCTTTCTGTCATCTCATTTCAACTTCGTCATTATACTCTCGGAATGCCGCCGTTGTCAGACCACCGTCATCCCATGGTTGTCCTCATACTATTGTCATCGTGCCTTCGTCGTCACTCTGTCGTTCTACTATTGTCATCACGTCAGTATAGCGTTATCCCATTGTCTGCATGTCATAGTCGTCATCCAACTGTCGGCATTCCATCGATAACAATTCTTCCGACAGACGACATCATGGAGCTGTTGTCTTATCACAATGCCGTCGTGGCAGTGGCATCGTCGTCATTCTAGCTTCGTCATCCGGTTATCGTTATACCATCATCGCTACGCTATTGTCAATATACACTCACAGTCATCACATTGTCCTCGTGTGGTCCCCATTATACCATCATCATCATTAAGGAATCATCAACTCATTGTCGTCATGTAAACGTTGTGTTGCCGCCGTTGTAGTTTCATCGATGTCACAGCTTTATCGCAATTCCTGATTCGTCACTGCGCCGGCGCCATACAGTCGTTGCCATGCCGCCACTATCATAGGCGACCTTGACAACCGAATGACATAGCAAATGGGGACAATACCCCAGTATGTCGCATATAGGCGGAGCAACGGAAGCATCAGAATTACCACAAGACATGTTAAGTAAACGTGACTTCAGAAATAAGGTTTGTATCTGCATTGCTCGCAAGCTAATCGCAGTACCGTTGGCAGTCTTCGTGCAATGAGTTCTGCCATAATTCTGTTTATTTTATTGGGCACAAATAATCAAGCATATGCAGCCGAAACAAAAAGGTAAGGTACAATAGGGGTGAGGAAGGGGTACAAGTGAAAGAAAAAAAAAATGTCACAGTTTCGCCCTAAGGGCGAAGCAATGAATGCGATAGCAACACAGCAATGTCATACGAAGTAAGGTGAGCGGCTTTGGTAGCAATATGAATTGTAGTGAACATGAGCTAATTAAGTAAGCAGGTGTGCTGCGGCGTAAGTAGACCGACATGAAGAGAGACTCGATGACCACGAGAAGGCGCGTGTGAAACGGTGGTGTTGATGAGAAGCGCTTCCCGTGGGCAGCGCGTGCGAAGGTACACACCTGTAGCGCTGCACTGCCGATCCGGGCAGCATTGCATGTGTAGCGTGCGTTGGAAAATGTGGCCCGACTATTACTAACTGAATGAACAAGCGTGGTGTGAGCGCGCACAAACAAACATGAATAGATCACACTGAATGACTGCAGATAACGACCGACAAAACTGTGGCAGCAAGCGGGTACGCCGCATCGGCGAAGGTACGTGCGGTCTATCGCTTCAACGGAAACTGAGCGGCGAATGCACGGCGCAACGAGGTCAGAGCCGTGTGGAGATAAGAGACGGTGCGAGCGAGCGACGAGCGCGGTTGTTGGCATAGTGGAAGTGCGCCCAACCCCCCCCCCCCCCCCCCCCCGCTCCCTCCGGCGCTGGCTTCCCGCTTCCTTGCTTGCGCGTGGGAGATTGAGTGCGTTCGCTCTCCGTGATAGCGCGCGTCCCCGCACGCTTCCGCTCGGGCATACGGCACGCGGCGAAGATTTTATCTATAGGGAACCTCACGGCGACGGCGACGCCTACGGCAGAAATCCGGTTGAAGTGTCAATATAATTGCTATCGCAATAAAAAGTAAAAAGCACTACTGTCGCAAAAGAATCATTTGCACTGCTTTCTCAGCTATCAAAGCAGACAAATGCCGACAAACACTACTTAAAGCCAAGCCACAATACCCAGTATACTACGCATGTGGCATGGGGACCTTGTAATAAAGCGTTCGCCAAAATCAAACTGGGAAAATCTACCCTTTTCATTGAGCACATTAGTCACAAATGGTCGTCGTAGCTGTTCTATTGATATCTTTGTTACGTCGATACCATTATTGCGAAATTCTTCAACAATATAGACAGCTTATAAACAACATCTGATTCTCATAAATTCCATGGCTATGACTGACAGAAAAATTCATACTATTGCGGGAAGCATACCAAATATGAATCTTCAGGCTCGAAAGTGATTCGAGTGCGTTTGGTTGCCTTTTTCCATTTTGTTCATAGCAGCGAAACGGATTGAGGCTTAAAGTTAAACCAAAGTAACAATGTACATGTTATTGAACGAGTCAGCATTATGCGATAGATAAGGTACTTCATACACTAAGCAGATGACACGCTTTTCTAGAATAGGAGCCTATTTACGTTTCCAGGAGTTGTCGCCAAGACAAGTGCGCCGTAACTAAAAATGGCGAAGGAAAAGATTTTCAACAATACAACATAGACGAAATCAGTAAGCGCTGGAAATGATCCTGCTGGAGAGCACCAGTGCGAGACGATTCGTTGACGAAAAATTTACATGGTCATCCCAAGACAATGCTTTAGAAAAGGTCGCAGTTTCGCTTGAAAGGCGAAGCGTTATTGCGATAGCAGATTATTAGACGGCTATAAACAATAAAGTTAGCAGTTTTATTTAGTGCATGAACTGCTGTTAACATTTGCTTACTAGCTAAATTACGAAGCACGGTGTACATACGCAAACATGAGTACACCTTACTCGACGAGCAGGGACACTCGCTGTCATAGCGCTAGCGTAATGAAGTGCGGTAGCAAGGGTGAGCGAAATCCCCTTCGTGCTGCCTGTCACCTAAACCTGGGCTAGGAACGCAAGTACGTGGCTCACAAGGGTCCTACAGCTAATTCGGGTCCGCTTGCGTTCTAAACCAATCCAGATTGCCTCCAAGATAAGACTCGCGCGGCCCTGCTCAGCCTCGCCATGCGTAGCTGTGCCCAGGGCAGGTGAGGAGACGCGTGCTACCGTGCCCCCCTTCTACCGTGCTTCCCAACGCAGGCACATCTCTCCGCTCCTACCCCAGCGCGCGAAACGGCGGCGCGCACCAACCGTGCCTGCCTCCCTTTGGTGGGTAAGACGCCGCCACACCAGACCACGATCCTTGTCGGCTCGCGCTCGCATGTTTTACCTCACACCTCCAACAAACGGTGCGCAGTATCAATGTTATCGCACTTGGAATTTATACAGGACATCACGCCGACTCTGGCGACGACGATGAAAAGTCGCCATTAGTGTCCATATAATTCCTCAGGATCAGTGTGTTGTTCTTCGTTCTTTATTTGGCAGATACTTTGAAGCAGTTGTTTGTCAAGTTTCTGACTCAATGAAGTTCATCCGTGTGTTCACTACCTGATTATATTTCTGCCTAAATGCTCACAGGTGTGCTCAATTGAAATAGATTTATAGTCTTGCTGCACACAAGGCTTGGAACATAGCTGTTCTGTACTTTGTAATAGCTTGTACCCAAGATGTATTATCAGTAGTAACTCGCTTACTCCTGTGGACCATCATGAAACATTCAGCTTCGACCCTCCGTATGCTGTCGGTGTAGTCGCGGTCACTCATGCTTTGGCCCACTGATTTAAGTGTGCGCCCATACACATATTCTTAATACGTTGGCGATAGAGTTTGCGTAAGCTTGAGCGCGAGTTGGGGTCGATGTGTGTAGATAACGTGCGCCAAACTTACTATGTCTGGAAGCTGCGCTACTCCTTTTGTCATTGTTTAACAAAGCCTTTTCTCTGGAGGTTAGCAATACAACGCTGGCGGATAAGTCATTTTTCATCCACAACGAAAGTCGTACATCGAGAAGGGCCGGCAACAGACGCTGTCCGCTTTTACCAACGCTCCGTGAACTTAATTGGTCACACATAATCATTCCATCCCTTAATAGGCCAGTCACTATTTCTGCAGCCAACTACTGTACGCGTCTGCAATTCACCGCTCCTCATTTTGCGCCACGAATCGAGACAACTGCGTGATCAAACCCAGTTGCAATTCCGACAGCTAATCGCACAGAAACAAGGCAGAAGCAGTTATGGTTTCGTATTCGTGCACTTTCACTGAGGCAACGTATGGCGCGCCGCCGAAAGCGCCATCTTGTTTCTCATGAACAAATTGCTCCGCGAAATGAGCCAATATACTCGAAAATGGCGAGAAATTGTGTGGGAGGCGCCCTCACGCGGTGTGCGGTATGTGAACGGCTGCACGCTTTTTCGGAGAGTGACTGGGCTCGCTGTTCGCGGCCACTGCCGGAGCACACATGCCGAAGCCTATTCTGGCGCAGGAATTTCCATTTGTATCAGAATGGCGCACTTGACGACGGTTGGCGACAGCATCTATTTAATTCTGGCGTCACAGTACAAGTTTCTTTTTTTAAATGTTATAAGATATGGCAAGAAGAAAGTCCGTCGGTTACTTTAACGTACAACACGATTCCGCATTGCGAAATAATTAAGCGAATAAGTGACCCAGCCACTAATGGTCCACAAATATTGCTCTGTCCCATTATATATGCGAAATTGCTGGCATTATTGCTTGCAGCCGTAAGGTTTATATTAGACTGGCACGCGGATTCTGAAAATGTGCGTCCTACATGCATGCTTGCCCCGATAGCAAAGTCGATCATTGGCTAAGTCATTCACTCATGCGTACTAATTGAACGCATTGAAAACATATTGAACGCATAGAAACACAATTCTTCGTACTGTTAGCTCCGCGGACCGCCCTTGAAATCGTGTTCAGTTTTCGTTCGCGAACAGGCGCGAGTGATTCTTGTCATACCGTTTGCTTTATCGCTAAAAACAGTTCTTTCTTCAAGCTTCTTCGCAAAACTGCTTTATTCATACCGCAAGGCCTGAACCCTAATCAAAAATTTAAACATTGGTTACGGCGTCGTATAAGATACCATGGTTCAGTCTACCGTATCGGTAGAATATGAACACATCTACTTTACTGTTGCTTCTTCTACCTCAACTAGCGAATGCTTTATAGATGGCGTTCAGCGAGGGCAGGGGAGGAAGTGTGGAGAGGGGGAAGGGGTGGGGAGAGGGCAAACGTGATCGTGAATGCACGTACAGTAAATAACTTCGATGCCAATCACTGCCAACATGACCGAGGGCTCGCTTTTCTAATGAAACCTGCAGTGGCTGTATGTGCTCAATATGTTATGTATCACGTACGTCAAGGACCCAAGAATTGCTTTTTGGAAACGCCGAGATCTGGAAAAAAATGTGGGACAAAAATATTAAAATGAAGCAAGGACCACCAACCACACCATCACGAGCCCGAACTCACGAACCCGATGGGGTTAGACAAGTCACCTGTGGCCCAAGCTATTACACAACTTGGGCGACTGTGTCGGAGTATCAGGCGTGACGACGACGCCATGGCAAGAGTAAGATCCCGAAGCTGGAATTATGACGATGGAACAACCACAATGGCTTAACTACCACGACCACATGCCGAACGGCACAAGCAGAATGACAACTTCGGCCATTTGGTCGGTGTAAGAAGATAGATAGATAGAGAGATAGATAGATAGATAGATAGACTTAAAACGGCTTCAGTAATCAAAGGTGCTATTCGCAATGATAAGTGTGCATTTATTATCGTATAGGCACATTAGCCAGTCATCTTGTATCATGAGGTCTTGGCCTTACTTTCATTTGATTTGTTGAGCTGGGCTAGTAACGCTTGGTTAATGTCACAGTCGTACGTAAACATGCGAATATTTCAAGGTACATGCAGGTGTAGGTAATTAATGTATATTAAGAATAAAAGAGGACAGAGCCTTGAGGTAATTGAAACGGGCTAGACAAGTTGATCTTTTTGAATAATAATTGCGAACTGTTACATAGGAACCCCTTACTCCAATTGATCTATTGCCGCGTGCAAGCTTGGAAGTATAATTTTAGCATTAGGTGTTTGAGGCGTACTTTATTAAAAGCTTTAGAGAAGTCGAGGAATATGGAATCGGTTTGTACGTTAACATTAAGGTTACCAGAAAAATCATCAGCAAACAAGGCCAGCTGGGTCTCGCAAAAGAGAACTGTGCGAAACCCATTGTGGGAACGGTGAAATAATTGAGATGTCAAGGAAATTCATAATGTAAGAGTAAATGAGGTGTTCTATGAACTTGCATAGTACGCTTGTCAAGGAGACCGCTTGGTAGTTCACAGGTGGGTTTTAATGCGAAAACATTATATGGCACACGAGGCGGAAAATGTCGCGTAGTTTTCGTCGTTGGCGTGACCAAACGAGGGTGCAAAAAAAGTGAAGTGGGCCAATCGAGGCAGTTGATGACGTCCATTAAGGCAAATGTTTTTAAAGCAAAGCAAATTAAGGCAAAGAGAATGAAGGCGAAGGTGATTAAGCCGAACTTACACAGCAGGCTTCATTAGGATAGATTTCATTACGGCACCCGAACCCACGACCATTAGTGGGAGTCAAACCCACGAACTTTGGTGTTATTAAGGATGAGGTAATTAAAGCACAGTTAATGAATGCCTGTTGCACGTGTCCTGCACAGCAGGCACACCCATACATGTCGCTTGCTGACAGCGCTGAACCGCCTACTGTGGCCGCGCAGCTCATTCGAGCCTGTGGAATCCTCTGAAGCAGCCTGTGCTGCCCCTACATAAGTAACTCAAGACGGACGGCGCTTCCAGCATGGAACTCTGCACAGCATTTACAAATAATAGCAACACTGTGAACAACAACTTTTCTCTTTGCCGTTCTCTACTTCCTACTAGGCTGTCCATAGCTGTTTACCCTATCCCCCTGCTGGCCAATGTTCAGCCATTAGCTGTCCGTAAGGCAGTTAATTGTGGTCTGGCCAGCAGAACACCTTCTTTGTTGTCACAACCACAAAAGGTCGCAGTTTCGCCCGAAATGCGAAGCATCGATCGCGATAGCTAATTAGTAGAGAGCTATACGAAGCTAGGATAGTAGTTGAATGAGCCGTATAAAGTTGTAAACTTTCGCTTACTAACAACAATACATGCACGGTGTCACGTGCGCACAGGCAAACATTAACAAATCTCGCTCGATGACCACGGAAACTCGCTGTGAAAACGCCGGAGTGAGAAAACGCGCCAGTAGCAGCGGGCAAATGCACCTTTGCGCTGTCTTTCGTCTCGCGTCAACGCAAACTAAACTTCGAAAGCACAGCGGATATGAAGCTACCGGCACTCGGCGCATGCACATTGTCCCCATCGCAGATCGTTTTCAAGATGAGACCCGCGCGGGTGCGCACTTCGCCGATCGCTCCCAAGATACCGCGCCCACGCGGCCGCGAAGAGATCGGCAGCCAACGGAGCAGAGCGCCCCCCCCCCCCTCCTTCTCTCTCTCTGTCGCCTCGTCCCTGTGCATCGCACGCGAAACACCGCGCGCTTCCAGCCTGCCTTCCTCCTTCGCACGTGCTACATTGAGCCGCGATTGCCGGGTCACCCTCGTACGCTTTCACTCGCACACGCTGCGTACAGCGGGCAGCGACGATTTTGTCGCCATTGTACTTTATGCGGAACCTCCCGGCGACGGCAGAAAGGCGCTTGGAGTCCATATAACTGCTATTGCAATAATATTATCGATTGCTCGTCGGTTGCTCGCGGCAGTTGCGTCATGAGGGTCAGGTATCTTCACTAAAACGAGGATAGGGGAGACGAAAACGGTGGTCTGCTTTGGGCATTTCTTATTGTCGTGCATGCACTGGGGGTGGATGGACGAAATTTATTTTTGTATGTTATTCCCGCATGCTACTTCTACTACAAAATATATACAAATTGACGCAAGCCGCCAGCAGTGCGCTCCACTATGAGAAAAAACCGGTCATGTCATTGTTCACCCGCCGTGGTTGCTCAGTGGCTATGGTGTTGGTCTGCTAAGCATGAGGTCGCGGGGATTGAATCCCCGCCACGGCGGCCGCATTTCGATGGGGCCGAAATGCAAAAACATCCGTGTACTTAGATTTAGGGCACGTTAAAGAACCCCAGGTGGTCCAATTTTCTGTAGTCCCCCACTACGGCGTACCTCATAATCAGATCTTGGTTTTGGCATTTAAAACCCCACAAGTTAATTTTTTCATGCCATTGTTCAGTATCTTGTATTCTTGTCGACATTATGCGCGGCAACAAAACGACGATGGCCTGCTATGGCAGCACTCGTCGCTTACGAAACGTAAGGGGTGGGGGGGGTGGCTTTCCTCGAAGAAAGCAGATCTCTGTCATAATTATTGAATAGCATGCTTTTTTTCTGTCATGCTTGAGCGGCGTAGCCTGGTAGTGGAATCTGAACTACTCGCAAGATGGCTTCCGTGGTACCCCCACGTTAGGCAGTTCTGATGAGTGCTGCGTGCCGAAGGCGTAGTGATACTGTGTACTCAAAAGACTGATATCTGGCATGTTTCAGTTTATACATCAATAATAACGTCAAATAATCTGCTACACCTAATCAGTAGAATCACCTAAAATTTGACGTTGAAAAACCCACGCTTGTACTTAAGATAGAGTAATTGTATTGTTGTTGATATTATAGTTAAGTTGTTTGTATTATCGAACTCATGTATGATCATGTCTTTCATCTTGCGATCTGCCTTGTAAAGGGTTTCTTTGTTCAGTGAAGTTGTTTTTAGTGACCAAACTCCTTCAGAAGGTTTGTTAAAATGAATCTTCTTTTGCCAGTTTCATCTACTTTCCCACTGCTGGTGGAGCGGTCTCGCCGAATAGCTCTTGTTGAATGTGTCATACTGAAATTAATGTAGTCATATAACCATTGTCATCCCATCTGACTGCTGGCTATAGTCTTTTACGAACGACCTGTATGGGGCATAGTGAAAGCACCTGAATTCATATGTAATAAAGTTGTGTTTGTGGCACATAAATGCTTTCCACAGTGAAAAATGTGTCGTAATATAGAGTAATAGTCGCCACGTTCAAATTTTCGCTAAGGAGGAAGAGTACACTTCACAAACATCACGAAACCTTCGCTTAAACTGATACCCACAGCACTTGGAAACTGCAGAACTACTGCGGGCTGGTAGTTAGGTAAGGACACAGCTGAGCAGACACACAAAGCAGCATCATAAATTACACAGCTTATAATGCTGTCAATACTGCGGGGCATTTCTTTCCTACATGAGGGCAATAAATGAATATATGAGTGAGCTCGGTAAAATTAGAGGGTTTGCGATGGGGGACATATTTGCACAGTGCGGCAAGCACCAAAATGCAAAATAAAAGCTGTTCGTTGCAGTGCCTGAAAGAGACGTGGATATCGGGATATGCAATACTCCCCTAAATATTACGTTCTGACTTGCACGCTGCCTTCAAGGATCAGTGCATATAAACGAAAGAAACCACTTCCGTCTAACACTACACGTGCCTCTTGTGGTATGTGATGACTACTGCCAAGGTTTACTAGTGCTTCAAGCAGGTTCTCCATTTTCCGGCCGACCTCTCTACACTTTCCAATCAATGTAAGGTACCTCTTCAGGCATGACCTTTTTTATTCATTCAGGTAGTTTGTATGTGCTATCAACTGCTGTTCCATTTTCTGATTTATTATGTTAGGTTTTATGTGCTACTGTACTTGTTATTTTGTACCTGTATTTCTGCTTTGTCGCCACCTCACTGCTATGCCAAAGTGGTGTTGTGGGCACCTAAATAAATAAATGAACGAATAAACAAAGCTATCCCTGTACTGCATATGTCACATGATCGGCTGACATTTAAGGAAATATGCGATAATCGAGGTCTCGATGCCGCACACAGCCTTATCGCCCATTTTACATTGTAGCATATAATGCATACAACGCGTAGATTTACTCACGTAAGCGCGATTCTAAGTGTCCCCAAATACGGCATATTAGCAGCTACAATAGAAACACACGGCATCCCGGGCAACGTGGTAAATTGAAAGCATTAGCATGCCGTGCTTGAGTTTTACCACGCTGGCTCGGATGAGAACTTCAAAGCCATTTACGGTCTATACTCCATGGTGTCGCAGTGGAACATCATTTGATCGAAAAATGACCAGTCGCCATCGTCCTGAGCATCTTCTGCTCCGGGGACTCTTTACTTCTCTACGTCAACAGGCGTGGAAACTTGTACCGCATGGGCTGCTTTCTTTTCTGCAGAGCTGAGACAATGGTCCTCTGCACAGATCCCACGTGCTTTATACATAGGGGAGTCTGCACCCAAGAGAGGCAACTTATACCGGTACCGCACGAGCAAATTCTTGATGGCGATCGGAACGCGGCAGATTGCACAAGAGAAGGAATCGTGATAAAAAAATCGGATCTCGATCGGTCTATGTCGCGAGTGAAAGAGCTCCCGTAAGACCCCTGTAATAAATTTCGAATACACATCCGTCACTGTTGTTGAACATTAAATTTCTCGCCACCCGCCGTGGTTGCTTAGTGGTTATGGACTTGGGCTGCTAAGCACGAGGTCGCGGGATGAATCCCGGCCGTGGCGGCCGAATTTCGATGGGGGTGAAATGTGAAAACACCCGTGTACTTAGGGTGCACGTTAAAGAAACCCAGGTGGTCCAAATATCCGGAGTCCCCCACTGCGGCGTGCCTCATAATCAGATCGTGCTTAAGGCACGTAAAACCTAATAAGCACATGAAGTAGCGCAAATAATAATTTATTCAAAATTCTCGCCACCTCGCTCCAGAAGCACTTCCTCATGCGCGTATTTTTTGGTGCTTGTGCTTCACCTGCCAAAGTGCAGGCCGAGCCTCAATGCCGGCCATCAGTGCTTGATTACTGACGACCTCTATCGCCATTGTGCGGCACGAAACCAGCGGAGACTCCCCGAGTCTCCACAACAACCTGCTTCCAAATCCGCGCCGCAAGCTTACATACCAGCCAGGTGGCGTCATTGCACAGGCTGGCGCTTCCGTGGCGTTCGCTCAAAATGACGCTCAAAATGAAGAACTCTTCCCTCTCTAGACGCTTAGTTGAAGCGCGCACAGTGTCGTTGACGCGGGATGAGTAGCCAGGCCCGTACATCAATCCGCGTGTGGTTGGGCCTTGACAACTTCTGCCCTGTTTTTGTGCGATTAGCTGTCTTAAATGCAACTGGGTTGTCGCTAAAGCACATTGCTCTATTCATGCTGCAAAATGTGGAGCGGCAGCGAGAAGACGTGTGCTGTAGTTGGCTACCAAATAGTTATCGGCATAATAAGAAATGGAATGAATCTATGGGACCAAGTTCACGGACCGTAGCTGCATGAGAACTGGCTGTGTTGCCGGCCCTGCACGATGCATGGCTTTCCCTGAGGATAAAAATGTTCACTCATCCGCCAGTGTTGTACTGCTAGCCTCTAAAGAAATAAGTTTATACAAAACTCTCGGCAAGAGTAGGTATAGCTATATACACATTGACAAAGGGAGTACGCGCATCTACGCCTACTCACATGCAAGCTTACGCCCACTCTATAGTGGACGTATAAAGATAAGCGAGTCAGCGCACATTTGAATCAATGCGCCAAAGCATGAGTTTTGGCGTCTACACTGACAGCAAACATTTGTTCGAAGCTGAACGTATCATGAAGCACCACACAGTAAGCGAGTCACTAGTGATAATACGTCTTTGCTACAAGCTACTACAAAGTACAGAACATCGACGTTCCAAGTCTTGTGTGCAGCAAGAATAAATCTCCCAACTAAGGACGCCCAGCTGCAATTAGGCAAATAATAAACAATCGGATAGTGACCACACCAAGGAGCATTACTGAATCAGAAACATAACAAGCCGTTGCTTCAAAGTGTTTGCAAATAAGCAACAAAGAGCAAAGCAGACTGATCGTGATTTAATTCGTAAGCGGAAAGTAAGGACATCATGAAATGCATTGCTAGCGCCGCTTTTAGTAGAAACAACGTATATGCTACTTGAGCCGTTTGGACAAAACCTAATGAGCTCAGAAAGCGCCTACATGCCCTCTTAAAATGTGGCCAAATCTTCGTGTCGTTCAGCCATTCACAATCCTTGATATCCAGAGAAATACAAGTTCCCTGACCCACAAAGGGCGTCATGCACATCTATTGTAAACACAGAGGCAACGGAGGCAGCTGAGGTAAATAATGGACGCGTCACCATTATTTACCTCATGGCGTTGTAGTACTGTGTTGTTTTTCCATTGGGTCGTTATTGTATATTCAGTAAATGTAATCGGAGTTGTATTTATATTGTATTTTCATTGTACTGCGATATATCCCATCAAAGTGATAATAGTGTGTGCAACCAACGTCTACAACCAAATTGCTTGTCATCATTCAGATATAGCATTTTGTGAATACATGTTGTCTACAATACCCAAAAAATACTTGTCATCTTTCAGAGTTATCAATTTTTGACTATGTGAACTGTTTAGTAAAAGGAGTGGAATCTTTTAGAGCTAAAATTAACCGATCAATAGTGTCCATCGAAGGTTCATTCGTTTTACATATTTTACTTACGCCTCCGCTCACCATTTTTCCCACTATAAACACTACACATCGCCTTCATCCTGGTGACATTTCTGTGTCGACATATTACATTGTCATTACCTATGAACTGTACTCTTCACTTCATCATAACTTCTGAATGGTGTTGTGCGTAAACACAAACATTGGAAGATATTACAGACTGCACTGTATTAGCTTATATACTTGTCACTTGCCACTCCACATGCATTCCAAAGAGTGCATTAGATCTTCACAATTTGCACACGTCGTTGGAATAAAACGTTTCATGAAAGCTTCACTTAAGATTGATTACAAATCTATGGGGCTGTCGTTACTTTTTTCCATGGTGGTCTCGTTTTAGTTCAGACGCTTTATTATTAGAAATGATTTCAGAACCAAAACAATATGTCACGTGGAGATGAAGCTTGAAGTTACAGACAGACGAAAATTTAGAGCTCTTTGCAGCCATAACACATCTGGTATTAGGAATACAATTACCCTTTCAAACTCGCGACAACTTGCTTGGCCTCATAAGAACTAAGAGCTGGGCGAATTGATGTGGTTCCATCTTACCAAAACACCGCTCGTATACATCCTTTTCTTGCTGTGTTTTGTTAAGCTGGAACTTGCTTGGCGCTCTTGGGCCATCCCTCGCCCTTGCACCCCTAAAAGTTGCACATCATCATCATCATCATCATCATCATCATCATCATCATCATCACCACAGCGTTTGAACAAGGAATGATGCTGCAGTCAACAGTTTCGCAAGGGGACTTGCTATTATTCAACATAGCAGCCGCTTTCCTTGGCAGCGTTTAGGCGGCTCACATGCCCGCACCCAGAGTAGGCGAGTATATTAGCTAGTGGCACAGGACCAGTCCCGTTTCCGATACAAATGATGTGTTAACAGGCATCGTGCGAATGGCATAAAGTGTTATTCCAGTCATTATTTTTCCCATATTAACGGTGAATAATATTCTCCTAATTGCGTCTATGTTTTCTAGAGTAGCTCACATTATATTTACTTCCAATACTGAGCAAATTTAATACCTCGTAGAGAGGCAAGGCTAAGACGAATTCAACTGTTGTTTTTTTCGGCCGATACAAATGTCAATACTGTGTTTGTGCCACCTTTTTCACTTGCTGATGTTAAAAGCAAATGGCAGACGATGTTTAGAGGAGTGTTATCACGAACGTAAAAAGAGATATTTAAACTGAGCGAGTTAGAACGGCAGGCTTGAAGATCTCTGTATCACATAAATCGGGTATGAAAAGGCTCAGCGAGACAATGCATCAAAGCTGTGTATTCATTAGGAAACAGTTGTTTCCTTGTGAGATGTAGCTGGGCTCATGGTACGCTCATGTGGCATTCTGCTATCGTTTTCGTCCTTATAGCACGCGCCATTTCTCTTTTCATTTGATGTACAAACGTGAGTACGGCCATATTTAGCTTTGCTCGCTCATCTTATGCCATAAATAGGTTATGAGTATTGCTGATTGGGCCAAGATGAATAGCAACTTAGGACAGCAGTTTTTGGGGGCACGATATTAGTGTCTAAAGCAAGCATAACAAGACGGCGAAATTTAGGAGCCGGTAGAAACGACCAACGAAGATATCAAATTATTCTTGGCATAACACAGCAGCCATAAATGTTAACCGGGTGAGACAGCAACGTAATGAAATCTCGCAGGAGGGCAAGCTGTGCATCAAAGAATACAGATTTTGCGCCGTAATACCTGAACTGGAATGGTCGCGCGTCACCAAGAGAATTATTTTTATTTAAGTGTATTTGGTAACAAATACCGTAGTCCTAATTTGCCTGAAGCAGAAGGTGCAATCAAATAATTAACACAGTACAGGCAACATCACAAATGAATGAATACACCTTCAAGCAGAAATGCACAAAATATGATTGTACACAATACATACATAGACAGCTTAGAATGCAAATATTATACACACTAGAAGAAAACTTAATACAAAAAGTATCAATGTAATTACTACACAAATACTATCAATTCCACCAGGATGTACTAGTACACAACTACAAAATAGTGTTATCGATCTGGTAAGCAAAATTATCGGCCACAAGGACACTTACTGACAGAGAGTTCCAGTCATTCACCGTTCCAGAAAAATAGCTATTTTGATTTGCGATAGCTCGAGCGGAAATGAGGGCTAATCAATATATATGGTTGAGTTTCGCCTTTCTAGTAGAGAGCGGTTTTACACAGTCTGCTAAATGTATTGAAACTTTACAAGACAAGATTATTGTAAAAACGATATGTGAATGATTTTCTGCATTTTCCTAACGTTCAGTTCAGTTCAGCTTATTGTCCTTAAAGACCTCCGGAGGGGATATTACATAAGGGGTGGGTTTTTCATAAGTTCCGCATCATGTACGCATGATTAGCTACATGCAAAGTGATCAATCACACGCTGTTGGAACAAATACTGGCAAATTATGCCGATCTTTGGAATGCATTATAAACGTTGGAATGCAGTTTTGTTTCATAAGCTGTGTCGGCGAAACAGGTCATCTGTACTTGGCGCAAATAAACCTACCCACTTTTCGGTGTATTCTACTTGGCCAACATCTTTATCTTTTTTAGAAATAGGTCCCAAATAATAGAAGCATGTACAAGTACAGACGTTGTTTAGACATTAAAAGCTAAAATTCTTGTTATTTAAGTTGAGTAATACAAGAACAAGGTGAAAGCATGAGCAAACGTTTTGAAAAGTGGAATTGCCTTTTTCAAACTGACACATTCTGACACAGGTATATACAAGGTGTTTCATTTTAGGTGCACCAAATTTTTACAAATTGCCTGTGGCAGGTATCACAATTATAATCCTTGATCTGAACTACTCGATCAGGCGGTCATTGCTTCCACGAGAAATCAAAACGACTAATGTAATAATTAACATAGGTACGCTAAATAACTTTTTAATTATTTATTTAACGGCACATCTTTCGATCTATTTATTATACACGCTGAGTTTGCAGGCCGCATCCACTTGGAACTAATTCTCAGGACTGAACCACTTCCGAGATATTAATTTTCAAAGTGTCCGACAAAATGCAGTGGTGTTCCAGTCACATTTGTGCTTCAATGCATAAAACAGCGTTTTCCCGAAAAAATAACTGGAACGCCCGTGCATATCGTCGTGCAATTTGAAAATTATTATCTCGAAACTGGCTCAATCCTGAGAACTTTTTCCAAGTGGATACGCCTTGTGAACTCAGCGGCTCTAATTCGTAGATTGAAAGATATGCCGTAAAATAATTAAAAGGTAAGTAGCGTAATTATGGTAATTATTCCATTAGGTGTTTTTATTTCTCGTGGAAGTAATGGTCGCCTCGTCGAGTAGTTTAGATAAAGGCTTATAATTGTGGTATCTGCCAGAGCCAATTTTTACGAAAATTGGTGCAGCTAGAATGAAACACCCTTTATAGGTAGGTTTCTTCTAAATGGGAGAGAGGGTAAGGCGGGTGCGCGAGGTAACTAGCGAAGGTGTGCTAGCGGCGAGGGTGTAAAATTGATAAGAAAGATAATGCCCTACTGAGCGTCGGTGGAGGAATGTCAGGCAGTGCCGTGTGTCAGCCGGTTGACGTGCCATTGTAACGCAACCGCCGGTCATATCTTGTGCTTGAACTCGACGCACAGCGATGTGGCTCTCCAAGAAATTCCTCGCAATCCGGCCGCAACTGTCCGCTGCCACCATTTTGTACAATGGCGGTGCGGGGCCTTTCAAACGCTGTTAACACCCGAACGGCGGCGCTGCTGTCAAGGCAACATAGTTGATATATGGAAAAGATAAGGGACCAAGTGGCAGCCTAAGTATAGCACACGCCACTTCAAATTCCTTTTGGGAGATCGGTAGTATTCAAGGGCACGAACGAATGACTTTGCAAAGAATTAGGGCTAAGCACAGAGTCAATAATTATTATGGTTGTATACCCTTAAGAAAATGTGAGATGAGTTTCCCATGAAGCTCTCATGACTTTTGACATTACAGTCAAATCAGTCTCTGATGTGTTTCTTCGGAAATATTCTAATGTTTTCGTAATGTCATTCTAAAGCTTATTGGCCACCATCGTTCTGATGCATACTTGAGTATTTTTCTTGTGAGCATGAAATGCTTTCCTAATGCGCGCTCCAAAGCAGTTTTTGTGTGACTGTGTCATGCCTTCGTAATGAACCTCTACTGAGCTTATGCATTAGATTGGTGGCATTCATAGCGTTCCTATAACAAATCTAGCCACCCTGTGTGGCCACGTTTTTTGATCTGTCCTGATGGTAGTCAGACCTTATTTAAAGATGTTACTTGTGCCTGACCGTCTTTGGTGCTTGGTATATGTATATCAAGCGAAGGTGCAGCACTTTTCCTAACATGTACGAGGGCCAGTACATATGCTGCACATTAGACATCTCTCAACAAATGAGTTGGCAAAAACATTTATTGAACATATACCACGCATCCTTAAACAAAGAAGGAGGTTAAATGAAAGGATTACATAGTATCTGTCTGGTTACGGATCAGGCATTATCCTTTCATTCAATCTCCCTACTTTTCATTGAGGAGAGGCTGTTTTTGGGGTGGAGGGTCGTCGTCTTGAAGAGATTGCACTTGTACTCTGCGTGGTGAAAGGACAGAAAATTCACAAAACTAAGCAACGAACCACAGGAATACATACTGTTTCACTTCCTGCGGAACTATTTGGAGATATTTTAGCTAGTTGTGCAAAAAGTTTATGCAATGTCGGTTCACACAAAGTCGTTGAGGAACCACTGCGTAGCCTTTGGGTGCAGTAGTAGCTACAGTTTGCGCAAATTTCTTTTGGCTGTACATGCAACATGGATCAGCTGTACGTGGTGTGTGTACGTGTTGTGAACTACTTTGGTTGTATCGGTTTCCACTCGACAAAGAGCAGCAGCGTCTGTGGATTGCTAGCGGCAATTTTAAAATCTTCTATCTGATCACTTCGCGTGGAAACAAGCATAGGAGTGCTCGTGTACGGGCAGTGCAATGCAACCCCGAGACATTTAAGTGCCAGCCGTAGGTGTGTTTAGTGCACCTGCCGTAGTATCCTTGGTGTGTTCAAATGTATTTGGCGTGCTCACTTGGCGCTGTCTATATCCTGGCGTGGCGTCTTTTCTTGGGACCATGATTGTGCCTACTGGTGTGTTTGCAAAATTCTAGCATGCATCAAAATGTACATATGAACAATGTGTGGATCACATTACCTCAGTTTCATGCTGGAGTATATGCATTTACTATGGTAGCAGATTAGTTAATGACTGACAAGTAACTGAGAAAGTTGGTGCGTGTTCATGTTTAACTTTTGATTGCAAGACAACAAAGCACCGAAGGGCGACCAGATGTCCCAAAGCTATCAACATTTATTTTGATGGAAGGATGAAAGAAAATATGTACTGTGTATGTGCACTTATATTGCACAAAAATCCTTTCAGAAGGAGGGCACAAGTTGCAGTACAAGTCTATGAAAGCAAGAAAAAGAGTACTTGCGTAAAAAAATTGAATAAATCAGCACGGAGCGATTGCTATTCCATGTCATTTAGAGACTATTCCTCTTTGTCAGGCAATCGTAATGAGAGCTGGCTGACACATTCTGAATTTTTTATGCGTTATTCGTCACTGATTTCGTTGGTCAATCAGTTGCCGTAGGTGAACAAAACAGATGAACAATCTAAATCCGGTCACGTCTGCTGGATGTATGCGCCTCGTACCCAGAAACAGCTTCTGCCATTCGAGTCGTCGCACTCTAAACTATTGAAGCGTGGCTTAGCTACCCTCTGCATCAACAATGCCCTGAATAGAAGCTGCAATCATTCAATGGAGCAAATTTTCATCAGCAGATTAAGCGTCTACAGGTGGCCGGCTTTTCTGACACTGTTCTCAAGGCAGTAGCCGAGACAAAACTGAAAAAGTTGAAAAAGCAAACAGAAGGCAGAGCACACAACACTGCCTGTGAGGACCGTAAACGTATGGAAGTCATGCCGTATATCCACAAGGTTTCCCACAATGTGAAAAATGTTGCCACAAGGCAAGGCGTTCGTGTTGTGTTTTCGGCGCCGTGCAAGATGTCGTCTTTGTGCTAGGATTGAAAACCGTAAACCTAAGAGTGCCTGCAGTACCAGCTATAGCTTCACAACTTGCATAAAAAATGCTGTTTATTGCATACCGTTGACGCGTGGTCGCGTGTATATAGGCCAGACGGGGCGTTGCATTAATATCCGCTTAAAAGAACACGAAACGTCTGTCACGTCAGGAGGAGGAGCAAACCTGCCTTCTCATTGCTGATTGTGCGGCTGCGCGCCTGTTTTCGAAGACACACAAATTATCTGCAGGGGAACCACTCGTTACGAACGAGAACTGATTAAAGCGTACCATATCCGAAAACTTCACAATCAGTGTGTCAGTGTTCCCTCGTTATCGCTGTCCAAGCTATCTCTAGATTATTTAGAAAAATGTGGTTACTACGTGTCATTTAGTTTTTTCTTTGATTTTCACGTGGTTTGTACGACGCATGCGCATTCTGGCTTCCCTGCGGACTTCTGTGTGGATGTTTTCATTAAACTTGTTGCTAGTCCCACCGTGTGTCCGTCTACTTCTATTCTGGTGTTCGCGTCCTGAAGGCTGGGTTTAATCGTTTCCACAAGTATGTACCAACAGGCCCAGCAACAGACTCTTCTCCTTCTACTCGCTCGCCGCGCACTTTCCGTTCGTGTTTCGATCGGTGCCGCGGTGCTCGCTTTGCAAGCTCGTGGTATCTCTTGTTTGCACGGGTAGCAACATGCGCTTTACCTGTGGCACAGCAGGGGTAGCACCGTTGATTTCAATGTATAGCTCCGTTTCCGAGTTGACATTGGCGGCTTCGCCTCGCCCTGTTGGCGCTGGTGCACAGTGAGCACACTAACCTTATATTCTAGTACACTGTACCCGTGGTTGTCGTGGCTCGCCATTTTGACTGCAGGTAGGAGTTCAGAAGGGAATAGGTTTGGCCATTTGTTTATTGTTGGTTATGTCAATGCTCGTTTAGATTGTTCTGTAGATTTTACAGGCGCTGTTGTTTCGCGTATTGTAGCCTCACTTAATTCACGTGTTAGGCCACTCACTTGCACCTTAGAATTGCACAAGCAGGACAGCATAAGGTATTTAGATTTCCGGGTGTTGTGTTGTTGTTTTAGATCATCACGGATGTTGTATGTATGCGCCAAGAGCCGACACCCCCGCCTCCCCCCCCCCTTTACCATACAGCGCAGCGCACTCTAAGCTTACAAAAAGAAATATAGGGCATTCTTGCACGTCGAGCGCTCTCTGTAAGTCATGCGATCATTCCATGTTAAAAAGCCTTCAAACACTAGTCGCACGCTTGAAAGTGGTGGGTTATCCAAGGCACGTTTTAGTCTCAGTTGCTTAAGGCCTGTATCGCAGAAGAAAGCCTGAATCGTGCATGAGCGACGAACACAGAGCGGAAGCCAAGAGAAAGAAAAATAAAGGAAGATACAAAGATAGTAACATGGGTTGCTTTCTGTCTGCCCACACGTTCTACCTGCGTCGTTGGGGTCTGCTATCGCCCACTTGATTCATCTCACGAATTTCCGGATCATCTATACGAGTCTTTAGGTTTTGTTCAAAACAAGTACCCGACATCACCAATATTTCTTGCGAGTGATTTCAACTATCCTAATATTGAGTGGCATTCATGCAGACCTCTGGATGGCCCAAGAAAACATGGATATCAATATTTTCTTGACGTGCTCTCGTCGTTCGATTTCCATCAAATAGTTTCTGTTCCCACTCGTGGTGATTCACTTTTAGACCTCATACTAACCATAGAAGGAAATAATGTCTCGGTAAATGTATTAGATTGGAAACGATTGGAAAGAAGCTCGCGTAATTTCCCATATTTAAATATGGCGAATCGTCTAACCCATCAAATTACAGGCCAATTCCTTTACCCCGTACATGTTGCAAAACTTCTCGAACACATCATTTCGAAAAGTCAGCTGTAATGAAGTTTCTCACAGAACATAACTTTTAACGGCGAAGCTCTTTAAGCCAGCCGTAATTTGTGGTGCGTATCCGTGGTAGCCATGGCAACCAGGAAGAGAAGGAGGAGGAGACCGCGTGCATAAGCACGATACGCACGCTGTCTCCTCCTCGCCAGCTTCTTGCCCTCCCTACCCCTGCCTCTCTTCTCTCCGCGGCGCGCTGAGCCAACGCCACCTAGACAGCACAAGGCCTTTTCACTCCTATCCATGACGTCATGCTACATTTGCCGAAATTCCCATTGCCAAGCCTAGTGTGAAGAAAGCGGTGACGTCTAAATCACCGCTGCTCGCTCGGGAGCATCCCCATTAGATTCTATGGCAGTCGAGGCCAGGTAGCATGACGTCATGGATCGGAGTGAACAGGCCTTGTGGTATCTTGGTGGCCAGGAGAAAAGAAAAAAGGCGAAAACTTGCACTAGGTCGCGCAAAGCTCAAGACACAGCGAAGCTGGCCGATTGATATCGAGCGGCTAGCCTCCAACCCGTTTGGCGTGGTCACGCCGGCCGGTGCTTATATGTGCGTCTGCAAGAGCACAGCAAAAAAGTCGGCAACATTGCCACAGACGGCCAACTGGCTGTGAAATTCCCATTGCCAAGCCTAGTGTGAGGAAAGCGGTGACGTCTAAATCACCGCTGCTCGCTCAGGAGCATCCCCATTAGATTCTATGGCAGTCGAGGCCAGGTAGCATGACGTCATGGATCGGAGTGAACAGGCCTTGTGGTATCTAGGTGGCCAGGAGAAAAGAAAAAAGGCGAAAACTTGCACTAGGTCGCGCAAAGCTCAAGACACAGCGAAGCTGGCCGATTGATATCGAGCGGCTAGCCTCCAACCCGTTCGGCGTCGGCAAGCAGCAGCGTTCTTGGCACTGTACCAAACTTCGTTAGCCTGCCTACGTTTGTGGCATGCCAGGAGCGCTGTCGCTGTTAGGCACCCACGCGTCCAGCGCTAGTCATGCGAAATGTCGCGAAAGGGAAGGTACCTCCGAAAATGATCACTCGAGGATACCTTCCTACATGCGTAATTATGTTAAACCAAGTTAAGACCTACCAGCAACAAAGTTCATACCTAGCAGTAGCAGACAGTAAGCTTCGCTGTGCCTAAGCTTTGCGCGACCGAGTGAAAACTTGACTGATTTTTTTCTTTATCAATCCGCACAGATTTTTACATGATTCATCTTCCAAAACACAGCTCTTTGAATTATTTATTGACTTGCATCCCTCCATTCACTCCTTGCAACAAATTGATGCGATATTTGTGGACTTCTCGAAGGCTATTGACAAGGTTCCTCACTTGTGGCTTATTCATAAAGTGACATACCTGAACATAAATGGGAGAATAATTAGGTGGATTACCAACTTTTTAACTAAACGGTTGCAATCAGGTTTCGTTAATGACTAGTCTTCTCCGTTAATACACGTCAAATCAGGAGTACCGCAGAATTCCGTGCTCGCACCTATTTTGTGTTTAGTATATATTAATGATATTAGTAATGACATGCGTTACATAGTATGACTATTTGCTGACGGTTGCTTGATCTGCAAATTATTAACCATAAGGATACCTGTTACCTTCAGTCTGACTTGGATAATCTCAGTAAATGGTGTAATAAGTGGCAAATGGAAATCAACATTAATAAAACAAAAGCTATCTAATTCCGGACTGCTGCTAAACTTGTGTTATGCGAGAACATAATAAACAACGTGCCCATAAACTCTGTATCCACAATTAAATATCTGGGTGCTCAGTTGTCTTCAGAAATGTCATGGAACACTCATATAGACGCGATTGTTAGTCAAGCATCCAGATAAGTTGGCTTTATAAGGCGCAATTTGCACTCAGATAACGTGGAGACCAAGCTTCATGCTTAAACCACCTTAGTACGCTCTGAAATCGAATACGCCTCCTTAATTTGGAATCCACACCAGGCCTACCTTAAACACAAACTGGAGCCTCTGCGAAATAAGGCTGCTCACTTCATTACAAGAAACTACTCACGTACATCAAGCGTTACGGAGATGAAATCTTAAATAGTTCTAGCTCCTCTCGAAAAACTCAGGATACTGACACTACTGTCTTTCTTTCATAAGCGTTGGCACAATAAATCGTCCCACACTGCTCTAAATATCAGGACAGCACACCATGTGTCTTCGCGGCTTGATGACCAACTTAATATCGAACCTATCTTCGCCCGCACTAATCTGTTTTTCCACTCACCTCTCCTCCTCGCTATACGTAAATGGAATCTGCTTCCTGATGACATCGCATGCATAGTAAGCCATGATTCATTTGTAAATGGTTGAAAGTTTGAAAGTTATTTCTAGAAATCTGAAGTAATAGCTATCAGTAATCCTTGCCCCCTCATCGCTCAAAAAAGGGGAGGGAAAGAAAAAAAAATGGAAAGAAAAATTGAAAGATGGAAAATAAATTTCAGCCTCTTACTCTTTCCTGTTATGTTCCAAATGCATTTCCTAATGTTCCGATTTATTCTGTAATCCCTATTATATTATGTGATTTCTACTAAAAATCATTGTCTTATTTAGGGCTGTTTTATCAGATACATGTATGCCGTTCATTATGGTAAGTGTTTGAAGTATATTAAGAACCTTGAACCTTGTGATTACTAAACTGTTTTTTTTTCTCTCACTCAATTTATATATTCTGTAATAAGTCATTTTTGTCGCGTTTTACGGATTGTCGTTCTTCTAAATCATATTTTCTTGTTTATTTATGTATTTTGTGTATTTTTTGCCACATTCATTGTAATCGCCCCTATGTAATGCCGTCTGGGCTTTTAGGGTACCTGATTTAAAAAAATAAGTTAGCAGTGAATCCCACTTGCATCAAGTTTCTCACAATCTTAAGAAGGTAGCACAACGTTCTGGCCTCAAAGTGTTGTTCACGGCGCCAAATAAGCTTCTGAGTTGGGGCAAGCTGAACTGTTCCAAGAAAACGGGCAAACCAGACTACACCATCAAGCAGAAAGATCTCTACGTCTCCTGCAAAAGAGGGCGTTGTTTACAAAATTCCGCTCTCTTGTGGAAGACACTGCATTGGTCACGCCGGCGGGTGCTTAAATGTGCGTCTGCAAGAGCACAGCAAAAAAGTCGGCAACATTGCCACAGACGGCCAACTGGCTGCCCATTGTAAAACAATGTGACGCGCAGCCACCTTGCCGTCCTCTTTTCGATCAGACTGTTGTCGTGTAACGCCACCGCAACAGATTGACCACGGAAATTGTACAAGCTACCGAGATGGCACTTGCAGAAGATTGCGTCAGTTGGCAGTCGGTAGCTTTATCAAAGAAAGAGCTTGCATTCGATCGTGACATAGACGGCACGTGGCAGTTTTCTCTCTGTAGATCTTGTTTCTCTCTGTAGATTCAGATGGGTGTATATGTATGCTCAGTATCTGTATTAAAACCTTCATTAAAAGTTAGCGCTTGTCCGACTTGTCCGTGGTTCTCACCGCGCGATGTTAGTTCTATAACGAGGTATGAGTTGCGTGTCGCCTCGACGGAGTTCCGTCAAGTTGTTTACAATGATATCCATATGGTGTTGGTAATGCACAATGAAATAATCTCTTCTTAGTTTATGCAAACATTACCCCAACCTCAAATTATTTAGCAGATTCAATACAAATTAAATAATATATTTCTGTAGGTTTAGGCGAACATTCGACCGGTCAATCAACACTATACAATATCGTGCTCCTGTCGACGTCGCGACCACCATCGCCTATTCGTACATTGCTCCGTCGCGCCTGCTGTGCGTTTTTTTTTTTTTTTTTTGAAGTGATGGTGACGCGAAGAAGTGCTTCACGGTTGTGTGAATGAAGCCTTAAACTTACGACCTGTCTATCGACCACTTATTAAGATTAAATGAATAGGCCCACTGTAGAATCATGCAGCCGGAGCTTGGGTGATGGACAACAGCGATAACACAGGATTCTACGAAGCTCAATGATTCTTGATGGTCCACAGAGTAAGCGAGTGACTAGCGATAATACGCCTTTGCTAAAAGCTGCACAATCAGGCAATATCTGCGTTCCAAGCTTTGTGCTCTGCAACAACAAATGCATCCCCACTGCATGCATCTCCTTTAGGCAACAAATGCATCTCCCTTATGCAACTTACGCGAGCAATTACGCAGAAAAGAAACAACCAGATAGGGACCGCAGCGAAGCAAGAAATGTTACTGAGTGAGAAACATAACAAGCCGATGCTTCAGAGTGATAGGGAAATAAATAACGAAAAGGAAAAGACACTGATGCTGATTTAGTCCAGAAGGGATATGCTTAGAGAGCTTTGAACACCATTTTAGAACACGCAGCCAACAAATCGATGGGCCAACGTGAACTCAGGCGGAAGTTATAGGATAGCCACCGATTTTGACGCGTCGTAGGCACCAAAATTAGAAGCAGCGGCCTCTACTTCATTAGGCACAATGTTGTGGGCACGCCCCATTGCGTCGCAGCTTTCGCAGTGCAAGACATTGACAGAGGACCGGAAGCACCGCGATGGGAATCAAAGACAATTTTTTAATGACAATAAATCCACTTCCTCTGAACGCATCGAATCACTTATTGCTCCAAAATATTTCTGAAGAGTCTATTTTAACTATATATGTAGCTCTCGACTTCGATTAAAAGTGATTCAGGGCCTGTTTAAAGAAATACTCAAAACACAAAGACACCGGCGTCATCGTATGAAGCAGGATTTAAATAGTCAGTACTATGTTATTTTAATTCTAAATTTGAAAAACTCAATCGAACCTACTAATAACGGCTTAATCTGGGTGAGGCTATCAATTATCGAAGTATTGTGACCTGTGCTGACTGTTTTTCCTTTTTTTCAGACCAAATGTCTTGCAAAATATTGCTTATGGTTATATTATACATCCTGGTTGAGCTTCCGACATATGAAGGACAAAGCGCCTGGATCGCAATAGACCCTAACAGGAATCCAAATCTCTTTGATCTAATCGTGAAGGGAATGACGTATCACCCGATAAACGTCAACAACAAGAGCGGCTTTCCTCTTGATTTGGAGTTCAGGCAAATGCAAGTGAGTATATAACGAAGCACTGTTATCACTGCGACACCTAAGTTTGGCTTGGCTTCCTCGATTGAGTACAAAGCTTTGTCGAAGAAAGTCACACACTGACCACTGAGTTCTGATCAAATGTAGCCATATTTGAAGACCAATAATATATAAGGTTCTCGAGCTTTTTTTGTTAGCCTCCAAGTTTGTGCCCCATATCTTAGCACCGGTAGAATGCAATGATTGTACTTTTTTTCTTTTCAACGACAATAAACTTAGAACTGCATACAGCGCTAGTCAAACTTTCTGAGTAGTATTTTTTGCAGTGCTTTAACGAACCCTGTTACCCTCACAAAGAGCGATGGAACGAAATATGTTAGGCCTAACGTTAGGAGACAGGAAGAGAGCGGTATGGATCAGAGAGCAAACGGGGATAGCCGATATTCTAATTGACATTAAGAGAAAAAGTGGAGCTTGGCAGGCCATGTAATGCGCATGATGGATAACCGGTTGACCATTAGACTTACAGAATGGGTACCAAGAATAGGGAAGCGCAGTCGAGGACGGCAAAAACTAGATGGGGTGATGAAGTTAGGAAAGTTGCAGGTGCAAGCACAAGACAGGGGTAAGTGGAGATCGCAGGAAGAACCCTTCGTGTTGCAGCGGACAGAAATATAGGCTGAGATGAATGTATAAGGTGAATATAAGACTTTCTACCCTCTGGAGGCGTATGTTCAACTAATGCAGTGGCCTATTCCTTCTGTGTCGCATTGAGCCACGCTAAGGCGGCAACAAACAGGCGCTCAAAGTAATTCCTATAAAGATTATTGGAAATCCCTTAACACTCATGGGCAGTGATCCATCGTCAACTTCAGATTGAGCTATCGGCGCCTGCAAAATGATGCAGCGTCGAATCAAACGAGTTCATATTTAAAAAAGAAAGGGATGCGCTTAAAACCAACAATCACGCTGGCAATGTTCGCTGGGACATCTTAGGCTACAGCAAACGGCTGTAGACGTCCTCGGGAATCATGGTGGGTTGTACTAATTGCCAAGCAGAATCTCGCACAGTGGTTCCAAATCATTTCATTTGCGTTTATGAGCTAACCACACTGCTCAGTTCATATATGTAGACGCTTCTAGAGTAATACTGTTCGACCAGTTCGCTTCCAGTTCGTTTGCGAAGGCATTTATTGAAAACCTGAGTATATAGGCTACCAGTTCAACACAACGATATCCTTCAACTCAGCAACCTGCAGGTGATGACACTTTAGTAGTGGACAGAAATTGGTCGTAGTTCCCAGCAATACGTTGCTACCACCTCCGTGACCGTGAATACTTTTGTACTGAACCACTGGAATGAAGCTCACCCCTATACATTTAGGATATTGCCATGATAAACTTAGAACTGCATGCAACGCCAGTGAAACTTTCTGAGTAGTATCTTTTGCAGTGCTTTGACGAGCCCTGCTACAGGCATACTTTAGAAAGGTAACTGTGCCATTGTATCTTAGTTGTCCACACCAAGTAAAAACCAAGTGAAGCACTGGAATATTATGCGCCTAACACAATTAGACAGTTTATATAGTTTTTTTTTCAAGCTCTTCTAGACGCGCGTCTTTTCTTTTTGGTATCCTATGTAGATGGTGTCAATTTATCCAGCACTGCTTTCAACCTTGTTAAGGCCTTAATATTAAGGCATCCTTTAATGGTAATGCTTATTTGAATACCACAAATACCACACGGGCCGTTACAGAGGGGAATCAGTATTAGAACGTACAGTAAATGTCGCAGTTTTAAAAAATCATGGTGCGGTACTGCTTGCACTTGATGCAATTGTAACTGCATGCTCTTCACTGCTGCTCACCTGTTCCGTGGTGTCCTTCTATTGATATGAGCAGATCTGGTCACTCATGTTTAAGGTCAAACACATTTACTGTTTTTTTGCCGGTATGTAGCAGGGTGCATATTGAGCGTGTGCCTATGTTACACGTTGTTCTACATTCAGAGTCGATTGCCTTGACAACATAGTATATCACTGAATCAACATCTGCTTACGTACGAGGACTTTCGGGGTGCCTACCAATGGCGGTTCAAAGTCCAGCAGTACCCAACCCACAGTGTTTCCAAGGCAGCGCCTTCTGCCAACCCCATTCAACCTTTAAAGGCGGAGAAGTTCACGAGGGTTTTCGCACTAGTATCCGGAGGGGGTTTTCTAATTGTTGAAAACCAGGAAACGGAGCCGAAGTATAGGACGTCTTGTTTATTTGATGCTTTCAAAAACAGCTAAAAAATGCGGGCGCGCGCTCGTGTTCAAGCTCGCTTGTCACTTCTTCTTTTCCAGAGCAAAATATTTAACCACTCCCGGCCGAACAATTTGCGTGTGCTTGCTTGTGTTTAAGACGAATTCTTATGAAGTATCGGAGCTTCTCTAGCAGATTATAGGTGTGACAGCATCTGTACTGGTCTGTGCAACGTGTTGCCACTAGAAGTGCGTACTTTGCATGAGCGAACTTTGCCATCGCTGCCCGGTAATAATTCTGTCGCTTGTCTCACCTTCCACAATTGTCTTGGCGAGTTTATTTCTTTTATGTGTACGATGCCTCCAAGCCTCACTGATTCCGAGTGTCTAGTTTCATTAATGTGAGCTGAACAAGTTTCTTGGAGGTACTCTCGTCGCCACCGGTTCCAGAGATTGTTTAACACTTGTTCTCTGTGTTTTCATCTTCGTTGAAGTATTTCGCGTGACGACGGTGTCTCTTTGGATGCTGTGCTAGAAAAGTCTGAGGGAAGCATAGTCAATCTTTGACCTATGACGAATTGACTTGGCGCAAGCGGCGTTGGTTCAGAGGCTTCTGCATACATAAATGTTATCGGTCGTGAATTTATCATCGCTT
Organism: Dermacentor silvarum; assembly: GCF_013339745.2. Lineage (NCBI taxonomy): Eukaryota > Metazoa > Arthropoda > Arachnida > Ixodida > Ixodidae > Dermacentor > Dermacentor silvarum. The sequence continues at coordinate 85,951,198 of NC_051163.1, read as the reverse complement.
CAACTTGGTAAAGCGTGGTAGATCGCGACCAAAGAAATTGAAACGGATGCGTAGATCAACAAAGTAAACAGCCGGCTAGGGCCTCTCATCGAAGCCAAAGAGTTGATACTCAATCCCTGGAAGAAAGAACGGCTCAACCGCAGACTCAGAAAGAAGGTGGCGGTGCTCAACCGAGCGATCGAACAGCACTGCCGCGCGCTATGCACGCAACAGTGGAACGAGATATGCAACCTGCTGGGGCACCTGCTTGACGAATACAAGACCAAGTCGCACCAAAGGGACAGACTCGCCAAGCTCATACATCGGGCCGTCTCGGTACACGGCGCCGACGAAGTCACCACGCACATCAACGACATACACCCCGATCTATACGATTTGCATGTGCCACTACACCCCACTCTCATTTTGGGAGACAATTCCGTTGTCCCTTTTACAGATGTAGTGAATTGTTTGGACGTAGTAGGCTCTTTGAAGAGACTTTAAATAACGCAGGTTTTACTCTTTTCTATCATTCACTTTAACACCCTATGACTGACTCAGAAAAACCTAAGTCGCTTTTGCGCCAATAAACCCAATTTAACTAACTACACCCATCTAACCACACGCGCTGTACGGCGGCCTACCCAACGCGAAGCTCGGTCGTGACATCGACGTCGAGGAGGTCCGCGCGGCTCAGTATGACCTCAAAAGCCGGTCGGCAGCCGGCCCGGACCTCGTCACGAACAAGGCGCTCAAGAACCTCGACGATGGCTCGATTGAGAACCTCGCAAAATACTTCAAGTGCTGTAGAGTGGGAGGGCTTCCAAAGCAGTGGAAGACAGCCAGAACCATCCTGATCTCCAAGCCGGGGAAGCCACCGGACATGGACAATCTCCGGCCCATCTGACTCACGTCCTGCGTGGGCAAGGTGCTGGAGCACGTCCTGCTCAACAGGTGGAAAGGCTACCGGGAACGAGAAGCGCTATACCCGGCCACGGTGATCGGCTTCAGACAGCACCTAAGCATGCACGACGCGATGCTGTAGCTGAAATACCGAATCATCAACGATGGCTGCAGCTCCCGCTACAACAAGGCAATCCTGGCACTCGACCTACAGAGCGCCTTCGTTAAGGTGAAACACTCGGCGATCTGTCCCAAGTCTCCAAGCTCAACATGGGCGACAGATCCTACAACTACATCAAGGACTTCCTCACGGACAGGACAGCCGAGCAACGAGCAGGTGACCTACCGACGCCAGAGAAGTAGTTAGGGAGCCCCGGCACACCGCAGGGATCGGTCATTTCGCCGATGCTGTTTAACGTGGTAATGATCGGAGTGGCCGAGAAGCTCGCGGTTATCGAATACGCTAGGCACACCACCCACGCGGACGATATCACACTGTGGGTGACCGGCGGCAGCGACGCCCACATCGAGGGCACGCTGCTAGCCGCCGTCGACGCGATAGAAGACCAGCTGGAAGGCACCAAACTGAGATGTTCGCCGAGCAAATGAGAGCTCCTCATACTCCCACCTTCCAACAACGGCAGAGTCAAGACCAGACAGCGCGAATACGAAAAAATCAGAATCGCAACCAAATCCGGCAACTTGATCCCCGCGGTCGGCAAAATCTGGATCCTAGGCATGGTCATCGAAAAGCACGGAAGAAACAGCGAGATCATCGCCCGTCTCACGGCAAAAGTGGCCAACGCGATGCGACTCCACAAACGACTCCCTTCCCCGAAGGTTGGCATGTGAGAAGAGAGCCTAATCACGCTCGGGTCCAATCCTTCATCATGAGCCACGTCGCGTACGTTGCAGCCTACCACAGATGGCTGCAACACGAATGCAACAAAATCAACGTAATCATCAGAAGAGTGTACAAGACGGCGCAGGGCCTGTTCGAGTCCACGAGCACGACCCGCTTCTTACAACTCGGGATACACAACGCGCTCAAAGAAATAGCCGAAGCGCAACAGACCTCTCAACTGGAGCGGCTGTGCACGACCAACACCGGGAGGAAGATACTGGACGACCTGGGAATAGGATGCTCGAACGAGGCGAAGATGAAGCTCCCCGTCCCCGAAGGGGTCCGACGCAAAGACCAAAATCGACCCCACACCCTAGAACATGAATCCCAAATTCAACAAGGGAAAAAGAACGGTGCGCGCCAAGGCTCTCATTGACCTGCACGCCAACGACGAGCACGCGCGGTACGTGGACGCGGCCGAATACCAACGGAACGCCTTCTCAGCAATCGTCATAGAGGCGTCGGCCGGCGCCACGAGGACGGCAACGAGCGTGAGAAGCGCCGGAGCGGAACCAGCGGTGGAGGTGGCCATCGCCTTGGCCATCGCCGACGCAGACTGCCACACGGTGCTGGATGACTCGAGACAGGCGGTGCGAAACTTCGCCAAAGGCCAAATCTGCAGGGAGGCCGAACGCGTACTGCGAGCGGCCAAACTGTACGACAGAAAAGTAAGCATCAAGTGGTTCCTGGCGCACGCGGGCGACGCATCGGAGCGCAACGAGAACGAGACCGTACAGGCAGCGGCCCGAGCGCTAACCAACCGCGCCCCGCCGACGAACCATCCGACGTGGTTCGGAGCCAAGGACCGCATGACGGACTACAACGACATCACGAAGACCTACCGCCTGGCTCGCGCAACTCTTCCACCCCGCACCCGAGGCTGAGTGGAGTGGAGGTGGTACTACTGAGACAGCTCCAGACCGGATGGCTACCGAGCCCGGGACTGATGCATCCCATGTAACCCGAGACATACCCGACCTATAAGTGTAGGGTCTGCCGGAGGAAGACGGCAGATCACACCCACGTTTTCTGGGACTGCATCATAAATCCAGAGGAAGCAAGATCAAAAAAGATTCCGCCGCGGCTCTAGGCAGCCGCGAAGAGCTACGACCAAGACCAACAGCTCTGGGCCGTCCAGCAGGCCCTCGAGGCGTTCGAAAGGCAGGGACCCAGCGAGCCGGCCACGGCGAGCAGAGACCTGCGTCGAGTAACGGCAACCTCGTAGACGACGTAGGCTCTCGTCGGGGCGCGCGAGCGCCCAACTGTAGGCACAAATGAAGTTTGCTCCAATACAATCCAATCATAGTTAAAGAAATTATTTCCGAGTGTTTTCTCCAATGTAGACTGTACAGATCTAATGAGTCGTTCCTAAAATCCTCCCCACCAGGGACCTTGTTCCGCGATAAATTTCCAAACAATTCTGTGACTTCCGAAATACGATTGTACCTTCTGTGATGTCATTAGTCCTTAATGTCGCTGAATCTCCATTGAGGCTTTTCTAAATGCCTTGGCGTTGTCAGAATATACAATCTTACAGATGCCTTGTCGTGCCACAAATCGTTCAATTGATAGCAGAGAGAGAGAGAGAGAGAAAAAGGTAAAGGAAAGACAGGGAGGTTAACCAGAGGTTATCTCCGGTTGGCTACCCTGTACCGGGGGAGGGGTAAAGGGATGCGAAAGGAGAGAGAGAGAAAAATAAGTGAAAATAAAGAATAAACAAAAAGGAAGGAAACAAGAAAATCACACACGCACACAAAACAGAACTGTTTCTGTGGGCACTGTCATGAAGTCCGCAAAGGCGTTCTCGTGTTGCATAGTCTGAACGTTCCGTCCTAAGTAACACAATGCAGAGTCACAATTTGTCACTGAGTCCGGTGTCTTTCAAGTAACGCAGCAGTGCCTTCAGGGCGGCTCGCGCCGTTGTTTGTGTAGGCCAGTTTCCAAGGATGTTCTTTTCTGTTATTGGGCGTTTGTCCAGTTGATCTATTGTCGCTGAGAGAGCTGCTCTCTGCGGGTTGAAACGAGGGCACTCACAAAGAAGGTGTGCGATTGTTTCGTTGCACCCGCAGGATTCACAAAGTGGGCTATTGGCCATTCCGATACGAAAGGAGTACGCATTTGAAAATGCTACTCCAAGCCATAGACGGATTAGAAGTGTGCAGTCCCGTCGTGGAAGGTCGAATGGAATACGAAGCTGTAAATTAGGGTCCAGGGCATGAAGGCGTGCACTTGTGAAATCGGAGGAATTCCATTGCATCAATGTTAGCTCACGCGCAAGCGCGGAAAGTTTTTTCGCTGCGTCGGCTCTCGAAAGAGGAATGGCAACGCAGTTGACACCGTCATGAGCAGATCGGGCCGCTGCGTCCGCTCGATCATTGCCATGTATGCCACAGTGACTAGGCAACCACTGATATATTATATTGTGCCCTTCATCAATTCTGCGATGGTGTACTTGTCTTATCTCTGCGACGAGCTGCTCATGTGATCCATGGCGCAGTACTGAGAGTAAACTCTGTAGGGCTGCCTTGGAGTCACAGAAGATTGACCATGGATGGGGTGGTTCCTCCAGAATGAAATGAAGAGCCGCACGGAGGGCTACCAGTTCAGCAGCTGTTGTTGATGAGACATGTGACGTCTTTAGCTGCATCTTGACGGATCTTGCTGGAATCACCACTGCGGCAGCTGAACTTGTAGGTGTGACTGAGCCATCGACATAAATATGTACGCGGGCACTGTGAACCTCATGTAAAAGTCCTAACGTGGCCTGTTTCAGGGCAGATGACGGCATGTGAGCTTTCTTTGTGATTCCTGGGATGGTGAGGCGTATGTCAGGTTTGTGCAGGCACCATAACGGTGAGGATGGTCTTGCTGCAGGCATGTAGTTCGATGGCAACGAGGTATGATTGGCTGCAATTATACGACTGAAAGTTGTGTGTGGCCTTTCTGTAAGTAAAGATGAAAGATGGTGGGAAGGTAGTCGGGCAACGTGCCGAATATGCGCCCTGAGGGTGTCGGTGGCTAAGTACGTTGATATTGGGTGGTCTCGCGCAATGACAATCGTTGCCGCCGTAGACGCACACTTCGGAAGACCGAGACACGTCCTTAGGGCTTGAGCTTGTAGTCCCTGGAGTACACGCAGGTTTGTTTTGCAGGTGTTGCCTAGCACCGGGAGGCTGTATCTTGCGAAACCGAGGAATAAGGCACAATAAAGCTGCAGCATTGACCGCACCGATGTGCCCCATGATTTTCCACCGAGGAATTTAAGGAGGTGTGTTATGGTCGTTAACCTCTTCTTTAGGTATGAAACGTGCGGGCTCCATTAAAGGTCGCGGTCGATAATTACCCCTAAAAAGCGGTGTTTCCGTGCGTTTGCAATTGTTTGCCCATTGACATTTACAGAGTAAGGCCTCATTGCCTTCCGAGTGAATGTAACAAGGCAGCATTTCTCTGAAGACAGCTCCAAGTTCTGTTTTCGTAAGTACAGTGATGTTAACGTAGCTGCCTTTTGTAGCCTTGCTCGTACCTGCAGTTGTGTTACAGCAGACGCCCAGATGCAGATATCGTCAGCATAGATTGATATTCCAACGGTGTTGGGCAAGCATCTGACTAGGCCAACGAGCACTAAGTTGAATAGTGTCGGGCTCAACACCCCACCTTGTGGTACTCCACGGAATGTTTGGTAGTGAGTCGTGGCGCCATCCTCGGTCATCACGAAGAAATGTCTGTCGGTCAGATAGCTGCATAGCCACTGAAAAGTGCGGCCACCAATTCCGGCTTCATTCAGAGCCTCTATAATGGCATAATGTGCTACGTTATCGTAGGCGCCTTTTATGTCAAGGAACAATGCCGCAGTGAGTCGTTTCAGACATTTTTGATGTTGAACAAATGTGACCAAATCGATGACATTATCTATGGATGAGCGCCCACGCCGGAAGCCAGCCATAGCATCTGGGTACACATTGTATTTCTCCAGGTACCATTCCAGGCGCGTCAAAACCATTCTTTCCATTATTTTTCCGATGCAGCTGGCCAGAGCGATGGGGCGGTACGATGACAAATCTAACGGTGATATACCTGGTTTGAGAAGTGGTACCAAGCGGCTGCATTTCCATTCACGCGGAACCACACCATTGCGCCAAGACTCGTTGTATAGGTTTAGCAGCACGAGTTGCGCCTTCTGGCCAAGATTGCCGAGCGCCGTATAGGTAACGCCGTCTGGCCCAGGTGACGAAGAGCGCCTGCAAGTCGCCAGGGCCGCATCAAGCTCCTCCATCGAAAACTTGACATCCATAAGGGAGTCCCGGGACGCAGGAGTGACACATGGTGCCAGTGCACATTGGGGCTGCAAGCCAGCAAGTCTTGAACAAAATTCTTCAGCAATCTGAATCTCTCTGCAACCTTGGTGCAAAGCGAGAGATTTGAATGGAACACGTTGTTGCGGTGATACGCGAAGTCCACGCACGGTCCTCCATATCTGAGATAAGCGCTGACGTGGATCCAACGACTCACAGAATCGTTTCCATTTTTGAGATTGGAGCGCATCGATGCGCCGCTGAATCTTCTTTTGTATTCGCCTTGCCTCTCTGAGATCGTGGATGGATTTTGTTCTCCTGTATCTTCTTTCAGCCCGCCCGCGAATCGCTCGTAGTCGCTGCAATTCGGCTTCAAATTCTTCATATTTCGGGAACGGCTGAAAACCGCGCGTAGTCTCTTTCATGGCTGTTTGAATTTCATGTTCCAGACTAGAATGGTTTCCTTCCTGACATACTTCCTCCATGTGTGACCGAAACGCTGGCCAGTCAATTCGTTGGAGAGTCGTGGAGGAGTATTTCAATAGTCCCTTGATCTTCAGATACGTGGGAATATGGTCGCTGCCATGTGATTCGATATCTGAGAACCATTGCACTTTTCGTTCAAGACGCCGAGAGACCAGGGTCAAATCTAGGCAGCTGCTGTATGTAATCCCTCGTAAATATGTTGGACTACCATCGTTGAGGCAATAAAGGTCGTGCTGTGTTGCAAAAGATACAAGCCTCTTTCCCCTAGAGTCCATCTTCAAACTCCCCCAAAGCGGATGGTGCGCATTAAAATCTCCAGTGAGGATCGTAGGGCCGGGTGTCGTGGATAACACGTCGTGCAGTCGTTTAGAGTCGAAGCGACTTGAAGGAGCAATGTAGGCAGCGACAAGAGTGAACGTAAGTTTCTTCGTCTTTACGATTAAACAAACGTACTGGTTGGTGTCCTGAGGTGGGATTAGGTGCAACACGTACGTCAGTTCACATCTTATATATACAATCACCTTGCTCACATCACCGGATGGCATTTTGAACGTTCGGTTCACAAATTACGAGGATGGGAAAACGGTTTTCGAAGACAAAGTGTCTAAAATCTGAAATTCTTGATTTGAGGCCCCGGGCATTCCACTGCAACAGAGAGGCTTTCTTGACTTCCTTGTGGAATGGCAGCGAGGAGCGGGCCATAGTGCTATACGAAGCTTTCAAGCACTGGAGTCAACGTGTCCAGTACTTGCAGAGCGCTGCGAGCAGCCGGAGTATCCATGTTTGTCAGTAGTAGACGCATGACATTCGTGAGCGACTTCAGCATAGCAATCACTTGCAAATCCTTGTCTCGTATGTGGTCAACTGCAGCGACGTTGGACTGCAAGTGGCGAGTCATATGCTGTGGCTCTGGTGTTTGGCATGTCTTCGGCAGCGCTGGCCACTCCTCACTTGAAGAGGTGTCAACACCATGGTTGCACCAAAAATACTGCAGCACCAAATACTGCAGCACCAAAATACTGCAGCCCCAAAAATACTGCAGCGCGAAGGAACACTGATCTGTACCAATGGATAGCAGGAATTTGTCGTAAGTAATACTGGTGACAAGCTCCAGATGAACAGCTCTGACGACTGCTCATGTTATGATGAGTATGTAACACTTCTTCGTTGGTCCTACGTTATCTTTGTGTCGAAGAGTTACGGCAAAATCGATACCACTGACTTCGAAAAGGGGAGTGGGCTAAACACGTTCTGCTGTCAGACGCCCGAAGGGCTTCGAGTATTGCTTGCAGGAATATCGCCGGCAGACTGTGCATTCGCGAATTAATTTCTTTACGACCTTCTTGGCCCTCCGTATCCAGATATTTTCTCTCAGTTTAGTTAAAAGAAAACTCAGGCCAGCGTGTAAAAGCCGTTGGTGTTCCTTTTTGACCAACAACTTTGCGAATGTGTCTGAAGCAGGAAACAGAATAGGGTGCTTGGAACTTTCCCGGAGGTGGATGAAATGAAGACGCCTCCCGAATGAAGAAGGTCTAATTCGTCACGATAAGGTCTGAACCGCTGGAGTGTAATGTCCATTCTGCTAACATCCGGTCCAAATACTTGATCATCTGTTCCACGCATCTAATAAATTTCAGCCTCTTTAAGTATGTACTTCAGTTGAGTCTAAAGGTTTCTTCTTTCTGGCGTCTGTGTACCTGCAAATTCAATACGCATCAGTCGCTTAGAGGAGCTGTAGTCGTTGATGTTTATAATCGTAAGCACTCGTCGAGCACCTGCTTTCAAACACGCAGTTTCTTCTTCTAGGCCGACTGTATCCTGAAATGCTGCTGCTGTATACGGGTCGTTTCTTCTATTTCGACTGCATCCTCGGTGTAGCAGGGCTCGTCCAAAGTCACATCAGTATAGAGCACGGTTCACTGTTTCACTTAGTCGAGCTCCAACGAGGGCTCCCATCAGTTCTAATCATGGTCACGGCACAATACTGTTGAAAACCAGGAAGCGGAGCCGAAGTAGAGAACGTCTGGTTTATTGGACGCTTACAAAAAAAAAAACAAAAAAAACACGAGAAATGCACGCGCGCACTCGTGTCTCCGCTCGCTTGTAACTTCCTGTTGATCACTTCTTTTCCGGAGCATAATATTTAACACTAATCAACCTAAAAAGAACCACTTTAGCATACCCAAAGTTGCTTAAAGGTGCCAGACATAAAATATACGTCATGAGGAATGCAGTAGCACAGTTTCACGTTCCAATGCGCCCTCGTTCATTACCTACAACAAATGAAATCTACGTGGGCACGTAAACATTCTTGTGATGTGTGAATGCGAGTATTACTTGTCGCTGAGTATGGCTGTGAGTTATGCCGCTGAGTTTAGGGTAGCGGCGAAATGCTGTTGAGTTTAGTGCTGCTGCGTTGTGTTTCCGAGTTTTATGTTGGTGCTCACGAGTTCGCAACAACCCAAGACGACAAACGAACCATATTATGACCTCGCTTCCGGTTTGGGGGTGCTTGTTGCCTCACTGCAGCCGCTGCAGCTAACCGTGCTCGCTCCGAAGCCGCTCGCTCAGCTTTTCGCGGTGCCGAGGACTTGGGTGGAGAACGTTGTTTTGCTGCAGCAGATCGCTTCACACGTTTCCTTACGTTGCGATATGGTCTCGTACTTCGTCGGCAGTGAACTGGGGTCTCCGGCCACGGTTTTCTATCTCCCCTGATGATGTAGGCGCGAGCGATTCAACTTCGCACGATGAAAACTGCATAGCGCCAACGATGGCGCCACCGCTATTATGCGTCATCCAGTGAATCGCCCGCCACGTAGAGCCCGACCACGTGCACACCCTCGAAGATCTGTATCACCGTGGGCCATTGCACCGGTCGCGCAGTGATCAGCGCGATCGTCTGCGGAGCGGTAGCAGTGGCGGTTGGGGAGAGGGTCGAATTCTTACCGTGGCCATTTTTCATTATTTATATGAAGATGACGTAATCTGTATGCCGCTGTTGATCTACGGCTTTTCTTCCACGGCTTTCTGATACCAGCGGGGTCGCCCAGTGAGCCAAGCAATGCTCTCGCACTGGCAACTCTCCTTGCAGCGGAAAACGGACATTTAAGTGGTGGACGTGCGGCCTCGGACTTAGATTTAGGTACAAAAGGTTGCCTTGTAGGTGTTCCTAGGGCGCCAAATTGCATTTAGCGCTATTAGGGGTTGCATGGTCACATAAGGGGGCATGTAACCTCTTTTTTCCAAGGTCGCTCCGGCGTTAAAGTCTTGAACGCAGCCGGTGACGGCGCCACGCATGCGCAAGCGCCATGGCGTTAGAGGCGCGACGCCTTGATATGTGTAGGGTTAGATTGCGCGGAGGGAAACGTGGTGCTGTCAAGGAGAGGGAGCGTCGCGCCCAAGCCGATGGAAAGAGAAGTAAATTGGAAATTTGTTTGGACTTCTGCTGGTAGGGCATTCGTTCGTAGAGATGAGTGTTCTGCTGTGATTCGTGTGGCCTGTCAATGCGACGTATGAAAAAAAAATGTCTTAAGTTCGCCACCTCGTTTGTACCAGTTTTATTCTTCGTTTTTCGTGATAATTGCTTGCAGTGAAAGCCCTACGTATCACAAAGTCCTTGATCTAAAGTTCCACTGTCCTCAAAATAACTTGTTTTCTGCATTACATAAAATTGCCCCATGTGTTCGAAGTAAAGTCGCTCATATAAGCATTTTTGTAGACACAGCGTCAGTAAACTTTTGTGTCCTCAGGTTTCTTAAAAGATGGTTAACCGATATCAGTGATATCCGAAGCTTTACTGGATGTCGATGTGTACATCTGTGCCGGGTGGAAAATAAGGTGGCTGTGTCGCGATTAATTTCAAAGAAAATTCCACCTGTGTAAAACTAGATATATCGGTGATCAGAAAAGATTTTGAATGTTTGGCAACACGAGCACATAAACTTGTAGCGATTGCCACTATAAGTCACAGCAAGGGCATCATACGCACATTCCGGAATTTATGGACGCATTACTACCTTCCCCATCACTTCGTAACACTTCTTATTCAAATATGTGGCACACAGACATTGCTCTTGCTTTAAAAGATGCTTACGCTGGAATTCTGGAGACGCTACTTTCTACGTTTAGTAGCGCAAACCATACATGTTCCCCTACAAGGTTAATGACACGTAGTGCAACACTGCTGGACGTGTGTGTCACGAATTTGAGCCCACCGAAAATCAAATGCGTTATCGTGTCAAGTGATCTTAGTGACCACTAGCCAGTGTTTTGTTCCTCCCCCGTGATTCGGAAAGTCAAAAGCAACACAAAGAAATCGTGTTCCGACGTAACGTAAATAGCTATACTAAAAGTATCTTCTTTCATCTGGTTGAAGAGCTAGTTTCGAGTGATATATACAAAAAAAGAAAAGATGCTCAAGATCCTGATAGTGCATTTTTCAATTTATTGCATCAACTTTATGACAAGTCGTTTCCTAGAGAACGAGTGTCCTCTTGCAAGACAAGAAACTATTGGAAAAACTAGATAAATAGCTTACTTTATAGTCGCACTGCAAAAAAAATGCCATGTTCAGTAATTTCTTTCGCCTGCGAGATCCCCATATTATTGCAGAAGTTCATATTTATGCTTCCCATTGAGATATCTAGCCGAATAAATTCATTTAAACGAATTGTTTCACCAGGTATAGATGAGATCAGAACAGCTGAACTGCAGCTAATATGTCCATTCATATGCGAAGTTCTTGGTTACATAGTAAATCTGCCATTTGCAACAAGCATGCTCATTGAACAACTAAAAGTTGCAATGGTGACCCCAATTTATAAAGCTGGTGGCACGAACAACTTGGCAAATTTTTAGACCAGTATCGGTACCTGACCTAGGGGCATGAGAACACGGAGGGGTCACGGCATTGCTTGAGCCGGGAGACGTGGACAATTTCCTGACCACGACGACGCTGCTTTAAAGACGCTTCAATAGGCTTGGTGAGGTAGTTAACCATGCATGTTTGTTACAGTTCTCGATAGGAACCTTGATACTTGGAAAGCAAGCAGCCTGGCGGAAAGACCCGGAGGAGTACACGGGACCCACAACGAGACCAGCGAGCCAGGAGCAAAGCATGTAGCCCTAGTTGATGCATCGGGGCGATGCTTTTCTCGCTACTTGTTCTGGGATGTGATGGACGAGGGAACTGGCGACATTCTATGGCGCATACAGTCGCTCGAGAAACAGTCGTGGACTCCGAAGCATCCGTGTCCATAGTGCATGAAGATTCGTGTTCGTAAACGAGAAAGAATATACACATCTTCGGGCTCCGTGGGCATCGGTCATTGGCCCCCGTGCGCGCCGTGGTCCTTTCCAATTGGATGGCGCTTGGTTTGTTTGCTTTTCTTTGTGCCGCGGCGCATCGTGCTTGACGCTCTTTGTCGTCGTCGTCGTCTTGCACTCACCATGTTCACGTTCACACGCGCACAATTCACTAAACTTTGTCTTCGCGCACTACCACACACCACAGAGCGCTCTCCGGAAGTATCGTTTGATATTCGGACAGCGTTATCGACTACGACTTCAGGTCGATGATTGCTCCGTGTTGGTTGAGGAAGTCCATGCCGAGAATGACGTCTCGTGAACACTGTCGGAGGATAACGAACGTAGCAGGGTAGGTCCGTTCATGAACGGTAATTCTCGCCGTGCAGATTCCTGTCGGCGTTATTAGGTGTCCTCCAGCGGTCCGAATTTGAGGGCCTTCTAATGCAGTCTTAATTTTCTTCAACTGGGCGGCGATGGACCCACTCATGACGGAGTAGTCAGCTTCTGCGTCCACTAAAGCGGTGACTGCGTGGCCGTCGATGTCGGTTGTACTTTGTCTTGCGTTGCAACGAAGTCTGCGCATCGGATCACGTCGTGTAGACCTGTGGCTGGAACTTCACGTCATCAGATCGCCTTTTGTCGGTGTACGTTGTGCTTCCAGGCTCCATCGGGATGGTGGAGTCTCGTTGATAGGTCGTCGAGCTAGTCTTTTCCGTGCGTTCGGCGGCGCCGGTGGAAGATCTGCGTCATTTCATCAAACGTCAACCGCACCTGAATTGGTTGCTGCCTTTAGTTATCCGGATATGGGCATACGGACGAGCCGCGGGCTGGACAAGTCTATGATCGGCGCTGCTGCCACAGGCAGCGTCCTGGCGACGGCGAACGGGAAGGCCATTGAGGTCTCCTCTCAGTGACTGCGATATAGTCGGTGATCTCACGTGGTCGTTCGCCATGCGTCGGACGCGGTGCGTTGGCAGTGAATCCTCGTAGGCCCATCTCGCGCTATGGGCATCGGTGGCACACGTGGCCCGCTTCTCCGAAATGATAGCAAAGCGGGCGGTGGTCGGGGGTGCGCCAAACATCAGTCTTCCTTCGAATGCTGCGCCGGGCGACAAGTTGGCGTGCTGGTGGCGGCGGTGGATGATGGATATAAGAAAAGTACCGCCATCTACTCTTTCCTCCGCCGCCTCCTCTCCTAAAGCGCTTGCTTTTTTCTTTACTTTTTGCTTGCGAAAGCCAAGTCGATGGTGGCGCACCTAGAAAGTCCACGTTGAAGCGTTCAGGCCGGGCGCGCGCCGCCGCCGCTGCCGGCGACTGCGGCTGCGCAGAGGACTTTCAACGTGGCTCTGAGGCGGAAAAAAAGAAAATATAAAGAATTGAAAAGCGCGCGCTATCATCGTCCAATCGGAGATACAGGAGAGAGAGAAGCGGCGTTTATCAAAGGATGGCGGTACTTTTCTTATATAGGGACTTTATCCAGCAAGCACTTCTAGCGCTCTCACTCGTTGAGTAGACAGACTGTGCGGCGGCCCGGGAAAATTGAAACAGGGTACATGCGTTTAGTAAGGACTTCTTTTGAAGGTAGAATTACAGACTCGCAAAACAATAACTATGGCTCGTGGCGACTAAGATTGTACTCGATGTGCTACTGTGGCACATCTGTCGAGTTATTATTTTGGCAATCTGATAACCTGTTGTGGCACTGTGTGGGGCTCAGGAGCTTTTCATTCACCTCTAGCCTTCGGCTCATTGTGGCGGAAAATACAGATTGATTGATTGACGGATAATAAAGTATGAAATATGCAAGTATCCACAGGCGGGGCCGTGTATGCATACAAAGGGTTCCGATATTTCACAACTTTACCAAAGAACCGTAGCGAACTGTTTTAAAGGGACTTCCTTATATAAATGAGAACAAAAGAAATATCTTTATTCGCCGGGCACAAGCGGCAACTACTCCTTTTTTATATTAGTGAGAAAAATATATGATAAGGAACACTACATCTTGAGAAGTAAGAGCGGAGTGAGCTGGGACGAGTAAGCGAAGTCCCACCTCAGACACATTAGAACATAAAAAAAAAGAATGTGAGGACGCCCTTATATACACTTGTGAGAACAAGTTGCACCATCTTACTAAACCGCAATGCGGCCCCGCGTGTATAAGCCAATGGGTGAGTAAAATGTACAGGTTACTTGTCGTTACACGCGTTTTTATTGTATTCTTATTTTGCAATTCTTTTCCTGGGCACATAGTTCACTTGCAGTGAGGTAATTTGAGTAAAATCTGTAGCTTTTTCTTAAGTGTTCGACGTAAAAATAGAAGCATATTATAATGAACTGTGTATTGAGTAAAAATACGTTCAGAAAGACGATGACAGTGCATATCAGGTATAGTAAGAATACGGACCACGATAAAATGGGAGGAAACATGTTCGTGATAAAATAAGTGCGAATAAATCGCACAACTCTTTTTTGCATGAGGTAGATATTATTTAAATTGTTTTGAGACGTAACTCCCCAAATTAGGATACAGTAATCAAGACGGGAATGAATTAAAGAAAAATAAAGCTAGCTTTTGAGCTTCCTGGGAATAACGTACGGTGCCTGTTTAACAAACCTATCGTTTTCGAAACAGTGTGTATCACGAACTCTACGAGCTCTACGTTCAGTTTCGTTAAACTGAACTCCTAAAAAACTGTCTTGTGTTACTTGCTCCTGCACATCAGATACGAATGCAATTAAGTTATCAGGTATAACCGGTGTGTTAACGGCGCTAAAAATATTGTCACGAGCAATGGCAAAGACAAAGACATTGTAGTGGGGCTGGGTCAGAGGCTCTCTTGTTGGACTGAAAACCTGCTGGAACCTGTGCGCTCTGTGCAGTCTCGACTAGGCAAACGCTAGCCGTTCACGGTTAATTAAATACTCCCTGTAACATCTTTTTGGTGGAGGTTGCGGGCTCTATTCCACCCGGCCCTGGATCTTCGGAGCGGACGCCACGTTTCTCCCGCCTCCATGGCCGGGGACAGTATGCAGTCATCGCAGCCCGCGCCTGCGGCGCCGGCAACCGTGGTCCTTTCGCAGCCCCTCGACCCCGGCACGTTTTGCGGCACGGACAACAAAGACGTCGACGATTGGCTCCTATTGTACGAGCGCGTCAGCAAGCACCACAGGTGGGATGAGACTCTAATGCTTGCCAACGTCATTTTCTACCTACGGGGCACGGCTCGGGTGTGGTTTAACACGCAAGAAGAACTTACAAGTTGGGACCTATGCAAGGAGAAGATGCGTGCACTGTTTGGCCGCGCGCCAAATGACAGCCCGGCACGAGCTGGCGGCCAGAGCTGAGACGTCCACGGAGTCGTACGTCGCATACATTCAAGACGTACTAGCCTTGTGCCGTACCATTGACAAAGACATGCCAGAGGCGGACAAGGTTGGCCACGTGTTGAAAGGCATAGCTGACGATGCCTTCAACATCCTCATGTGTAAGAACTGCACCACGGTTGACTCCATTATCACTGAATGCTGGCGGTTTGAACAAGCCAAAAGCAGGCGGATTACTCAGCGCTTTAACAGACTCCCGAATACAGCTGCGACATCCTCGTGCGATGATCCCGTGACGCCCCCTCCGTTCTCGCCGCCTAACAAATTGGCCAGGATTGTTCGCCAGGAGCTCGAAGCCATGGCTCCAGCCGCTTATCAGGCACCTGCTCACGACCATTTGGCGACAATATCTCTAATTCAGGCCGTCGTACGTCAGGAGGTTGCCAATATGGGCGTCGTATTTCCACAAGCCCCCAGTTACGCCCCTCCGCCCATGTGCGCTTCTGGTCCTCCCACTGAACACCACACCACCCCAATTATTGCTGCTGCCGCTTCCGCTCCCCGGTTCACACCCCGCTACCGCAACCCTTCTGAGTGGAGGACGCCTGACGATCGACCAATCTGTTTTCCTTGCTCTCGCGTCGGCCACATTGCACGGCACTGCCGCAATCGTCGGAATTACCGACCAAGTTTCCCCGGTGACCGCCGCCAAGATCGTGGCCTGTACTACAGCACATCTTTTCTTGACGACCAACTCCCGGCCCGTGATCCTCACCGTCTTTCTTCGCGCTCAGAATCGACCTACGCCGATATTGCCGCACAAGGACACTGGTCCAGCCGATCGCCGTCACCTCAGAGTCGCCTGTCACGCTCCCCTCAACGCCGTCGCTCTCCTTCTCCGGCTTCCTCTGGACACCACCCGTGAAACTAGCCAGTGCAGCTCCGGGAGGTGAGGCTGCATTGACGACAAGGACCGCAAAACCTCTATCGACCCCTACTTCAAGACGCAATTTGCTCGGTGTTCTCGTCGACGGCGTGCCTGTTACTGCTCACATCGATACTGGCGCCCACATATCTGTTATGAGTTCTACGCTCCGACGCCGCCTACGCAAAGTGCTGACACCTGCCGTCTCTCCTACTGTGCGAGTAGCTGACGGCACACGAACACCTGTTCTTGGTATGTGCACTGCCCGCGTTACTGTTGCCGGCCACCACACTTCAGTTCTCTTCGCGGTTCTCGACGCTTGCCCACATGATGTCATTCTTGGCATTGACTTCTTGAGCGCCTACTCTGCCCTCATCGATTGTTCTTCTGGCATTTTGAGGCTCGAACTGCCATTGTGTCCTGATGACACCGCATCAAGTAACGCTCGCCTACGTTCCCTGGAGTTTCTACGACTACCCGCAAAGGCTGCTACCTACGTCCTTATGTCACCGTTTCCCCCAGTCCCTGATGGTGAATATGTGGTCGCTCCCCTCACAGATCTGATCCTTTCGCGCAACATCGCACTTCCCCATACCGTAGTGCTTATTGCCAACAACAAAACGTTGCTTCCAGTCCTCAACTTTTCTACTTCGACCCATGTTCTTCCTCAAGGAATTTCACTAGCCGAACTGTCACCTTTGGAAGAATGTATTGTTTCTGCATTCGCTGCTGACACTGAGACCGCGACGCAACCTGCCATACCGGCGCCAACCCAGGCACTTCTGGACAAAATGATATCCCCCGACCTCCTACCTTCCCAAAGTGCAGCACTCCGTGGTGTCCTATTTTCGTACCTGGACGTATTTGATGTTGCGAACAGTCCACTAGGACGTACACGTGTAGTCGCCCACCGCATCGACACTGGAGACGCCAGCCCCCTTCACAAGCACCCTTACCGAGTATCTCACTCTGAGCGCGAAGTCATCCAAAAGGAGGTAGAGAAAATGCTTGATAAAGATGTTATAGAGCCTTCCTCTAGCCCTTGGGCATTCCCTGTAGTGCTTGTGAAAAAGAAGGACAACAGCTGGCGGTTCTGCGTCGATTATCGCCATCTCAATCGGGTAACGAAGAAGGATGTGTATGCTCTCCCACGAATTGATGATGCGCTCGACTGCCTCCATGGTGCCAAATATTTCTCATCGCTAGATCTCCGCTCGGGATACTGGCAAATTGCCGTCGATGACCGCGACCGCGAGAAGACCGCATTCATCACACCCGACGGCCTCTACCAATTTAAGGTTATGCCTTTTGGGTTGTGTAATGCTCCTGCAACTTTTGAACGCATGATGGACACTCTTCTACGCGGTCTGAAATGGTCGACCTGTCTTTGTTATCTGGACGACGTCATAGTTTTCTCGCCCAGCTTTGACAGCCACCTCCCTCGTCTGTCGGCCATTCTCGACATCTTTCGCCGGGCTGGCCTCCAGCTCAATTCGTCTAAGTGTACCTTTGGGCGCCGCCAGATCAAATTACTTGGACACTTAGTCGACGCTACTGGTGTCCAACCAGACCCTGACAAGGTCCGTGCCGTCCGCGAGTTCCCAGTTCCACGGTCCACTCAAGAAGTACGCAGCTTTCTTGGGCTCTGTTCCTACTTTCACCGCTTTGTTCTCAACTTCGCGGACATTGCTCGACCCCTCATGGACCTACTCAAAAAGGATGCGACCTTTTCTTGGGGCGCGGACCAATCGTCTTCCTTTGCGTCGTTGATTTCTGCCCTCACTACACCACGTGTGCTGGCTCATTTTGACCCGGCTGCTAGAACAGAACTTCGCACTGACGCAAGCGGCCATGGCATTGGTGCTATCCTCGCCCAAACACAGAACGGAGCCAACCGTGTGATAGCGTATGCTAGTCGTCTTCTGTCACAGTCGGAGAAGAATTACACAATTACTGAGCGGGAGTGCTTAGCTGTCGTCTGGGCTGTCGCGAAATTCCGTCCGTACCTATATGGACGGCCGTTCGTGGTCGTAACAGATCATCATGCGCTCTGCTGGCTTTCAACACTGAAAGACCCCAAAGGGAGGCTCGGCCGTTGGGCATTACGATTACAGGAGTACACGTTCTCGGTAGTGTACAAATCTGGAAAGTTACACAATGACGCCGATTGCCTCTCCCTCCATCCCGTTGAACCATCTGACTCCACTGAAACGGACCCCGACACCTATGTCTTGGCGATAACAGACTTCACCCATGTGGCCGACGAACAACGTCGAGATCCATCTTTGCTCTCTCTTATTGACCGTCTGCAATCCGGCACCCTCGACCCTTCCCTCAACATGTTATTGCTTCAGGATACCGTTCTTTACCGCCGCAACATGCACCCCGACGGCGCAGAACTCCTGCTCGTTGTCCCGCATCATCTGCGCAGGGATGTCCTAATCCAGTTTCATGACGCCCCCACTTCCGGGCACTTAGGCGTCTCCAGAACTTATGATCGCATACGACGACGCTTTTTCTGGAAGGGCCTTTATCGGTCCGTTCACCGCTACGTAACATCTTGTGACCTGTGTCAGCGTCGGAAGAAACCTGCAACTCTACCCGCTGGTCTCCGTCAGCCAATTGACGTTCCAGCCGAGCCATTTTATCGAGTGGGCCTGGACTTGCTGGGTCCCTTCCCAGTTTCCACGAAAGGCAACAAATGGATTGCAGTCGCTACGGATTACACCACTCGATTTTCAATTACTCGAGCGTTGCCAACCAGCTGCGCCACAGACGTAGCCGACTTCCTACTGTACGACGTCATCCTCCAACATGGTGCTCCACGTCACCTACTCACAGATCGCGGTCACTGCTTCCTGTCTCGTGTGGTTGACGATCTACTTCGATCATGTGCTACTCATCACAACTTCACGACCTCATATCAACCTCAAACTAATGGACTCACCGAACGCTTAAACCGTACACTGACCGACATGCTTTCCATGTACGTTTCCGATGACCACCATGATTGGGACGTTGCGCTCCCGTTCGTCACATTTGCATACAACTCATCGCGTCATGAAACTGCCGGCTACTCACCCTTCTATCTTCTCTTTGGACGCCATCCCTTACTACCCTTTGACACCTTGCTCCCTTCTGATCCGGCCTCCACGTCCACGACTTCCTATGCGCAAGATGTCATCACGCGTGCGCTCGTCGCGCGCACAGTAGCCCGCGCTCGGCTCACGTCATCGCAGACCGCACAAAAGGCCATCTACGATCGTCGACACCGGGATACTGATTTTCCACCGGGCTCTCTCGTCCTTCTCTGGCTCCCATCTCGTCGCGTCGGCCTGTGTGAAAAGTTAATGTCGCGGTACGTCGGACCCTATCGCGTGCAGCGCCAGTTGACTCCTGTCACCTATGAGATATCTCCCATGGCATCCACCTCATCGACTGCCGCACCGCGAACTGACGTCGTACATGTTTCCCGCCTCAAACTTTACAACTGTGATAGTCCATTTTGATCACAACAAGCACCGGGACGGTGCTTCATCGGCCGGGGATAATGTCACGAGCAATGGCAAAGACAAAGACATTGTAGTGGGGCTGGGTCAGAGGCTCTCTTGTCGGACTGAAAACCAGCTGGAACCTGTGCGCTCTGTGCAGTCTTGACTAGGCAAACGCTTGCCGTTCACGGTTAATTAAATACTCCCCGTAACAATATAAACTTCCCCTTGCTTACATTTTGGCGACAAAGTGACCACGTAGACCTGTAAAGTCTCGGGCTCTCGCGGGAGAGGAAAAACCGACACTCGATCTCTTAGCGTAGCATCCTTAATCTCTCGCGGAACGCTAGCCTGTGCCGGAGCGTGCCAGCCGCTCATGCCTTGCGTAGACGCGAGCGTCTACGTAATTCTCGTGCGACGCTGATGCTGCTGCCGCTACAGAGAGATCCCCCCCTCCCGCTAGAGAGGAGGAAAGTTCCGACGAACGATGAAAAGACCACGTGCCCGTGATCGGGCTGGCAGGCTAGACCTGCCGGTCCCACCGTAGGATTAGCCGGGTGCGCGTTTTATCGCGTTTTGCTGGACCCCATCAAAGTTTATTCACTCACTCACTCAGTCCACGTGACTCGGCGTGTCTTGGCGTTGGCCTTGGGTGTCACGGACGGAGGCGGTGTCGATGGATGCGGCAGGGATGCGTCAGTTTTTTTTTTCAACCTCCTTGGTTGCGTCGCACATTGGTGGGTCCGATGGCGCGGGTGCTTCAATGTCGTCGGGGTTGAGACGTTCCAGAGCAATTCTGTCTCATCGGCCGTTGACGTTCACTGACAAAAGTCGTCGGACGACGCTCGAGAACACAATATGGCCCGGAGTAGTGTGGCTGCAAAGGCTTCCGCACGGCACAGTTACGAACGAAAACGTGGGTAGCAGAGGCGAGTGCATGCGGGAGAAACGTATGGAGACTTTGCTTCTTGTGAACGTGTAGGCACGGGGCGTATCTGACTGAAGAAATCTTGCCGTTCGGCAACGTAGTCGGCAGGTGATGGCATACACTGTAAAAAATTTCCGTAATTTTACACCAAAAACCTACGTAAAATTTACGTAGACCATTCTGTTTTATGAAAAACGGCGGGATTCTACGTAAAAAAGACGGACGTGAGCTCCGTTTTTGAAATACGGAGAGCCGTCCGTAATTTCATGAGGAGGGCAACTGAACATGTTACTAGTGAAAAATGAACACGCAAAGAATATAACGAAAAGACACTGTCTACTCTCACTGCCAGTTACATATATCACCATAGATAACGCTGTTTGAACATTGTTCGCGTGCGAGCATAGTAAACACACAAAAAGAAGCAGGTAGGTTTTGAGCGGTGGCGCTGCTTACCACCCCTTCATCGCGCCTACACGCTGGGTTGGATTCCTCCAGTACTCCAGTACGAGTACTCGCTAATGGCGGACGGTGGAGGTGGTGTTCCTGTCGCATTTGTGATTTCACTCTAAATAGGAAGGAATCGGCGCTGGATTGTTACACAAGTAAGTGATTTAAGTGTCCTTTTTTCGTTGTTGGTGCACGTCGCGCGTGCGAAATGCTCTGCGATGGCCGGTGATGGGCTCAATTGTGTTGTGTGAGCACGCTTTTTAACGAGATTCCTTGGCCATGAGGATTGACAAAGCGACATTGCGAGTCTGTGATAAAGTGGTGTTTCATATGTTGTGTTGAATGCATACTCACTACAACTGAGACGTGTAGGCAATATTAGCGGCGTTGACGCCTCTAGCAGCTCCTTTGTCGTCTAATGTGGCCGCTGGTTTACGGACGTTAGCATTCCAGTTAGTACTGTGTTGTGCTGTGTGCTCGGCGTTCCAAAATTAAGTGAAGGCGTTGTACCCGTTAGTATCTCTCTCGACGCGGTGCAACGCTATGTTAATAATATTCGGTGACGTATTGCATCACAGTGAAATTTTTAGCCAATATTATAAGCTTCGGACGCAGTGCCTTGGCTGGGCGTGCATAATCGCAGTGTTCACGCCCGGGATTGGAAGATTGCTCATGTATGAAGACCTCATTGAGCATGTTCGATGTGCATGCCCCTTCATTACAATCAAATGACGGTGGAGCGTGCTTACTGCCATAACCTTGTGCCACCTGCAGTGGTAGAGAACACGGGTGTCACACGGTGCCCTTTCGTTTGTAGTAGAGCCCGAGCAATCGTGCACGATCGCAATTGAAAGTTGTCCGCGTGATACCCGTTAAGAGTCATTGCAAAGGAAACGGATTATTTTCTACCTGGCAATCTGTACTCGTTTTTTTTTTGACAGCTACCAGGCTGACGATTAACGTTCTGACGCAGTACGTCAGCATATCACGTATTCTGGGAGGGAGGATTGCCGCTTAAGTTCGGCCCATATGCGGCCGTAATTGTAAAACAAATGCATGCGAAAAGTAATTTTTAACTTAACCTTGACATAGAATAGTGGTGGCCAAACGTGCATTACGGACATTCCAAAGTTATATATATTCCTAACAAGTGTAAAAACAAACCAAACTATATGTCAACACTGATGTTGAAGGGAGGTTCACACTTACTGTCTCGAGTTGCATAGACTAATTTTCAGCTTACACGCATCAGTGCAATAATTCTAAAATGCGTGCATGTGTTGTAAGTTATGCAGGGAAAAATTTTGTCAGCTCATTTTTCTAATAGAAAGTGCTTCATAAAGTTTTTTTGCAAGAAGTTAAACGAGGCCATTAGCACTTTATAAAATACTGTGAGCTATCTCACAGCAATAACAGTAACTCAGTGACGAGCTTATATGCAATAGTCTAATTGTATATAAAAATGTTTGTGCTTTGCTTTGGATGACCGGTCAGAAAGTAACTGATATCAGTATTTCATTTGCAGCTGTTGCACCAGTGAAGGATGTCTGTGTGCCGCCTTGCATTCAGTTTCTCAGTCATGGGGGCCTGCTTGCAACACCAGTGGAAAAGCAGTCTTGCATTGTGCTATTTGTTCTGGTAAGCTGTGCCATTCTATCGTATATCAGTCATGCATATGCAGTCCTAATGGACATTGACTGCAAATGTTGGTTGAGTGACAATGCCTATACAAGTATAATAATTGTTGCAGATGCATCCAAAAGATAAATGATGTTTTGTTCTTCCTGGGGCAACCAATTGGTTCAGCATGAGGACGTCGACTTGAAAGTGCGATTGTTTCATACTTGTTTACGTTGCACATGAGTGGTGTTCAAAAAACACTAATAGCACCAGATTTGGGGATATGAGGCAACAGATAAAACATGCACCAATAAAAATTCTTCGTTTAGTTTGCCTCTATGAGTATGCAAAAACACCTGCATACTGACCTCTAACACTGTCATGCATGGGCTCCATGGTAACTAAGTGTAGCCACAGTTAAGCTCACTGTTAGCCACTGCTCAGCTTGCTATAATAGCTGAAGATGCCTCGACGGATTTGCGTGTGACATTGGAAGGTATCATAACAAGGTAAAATATAGCCTGAGCACACAGCTGTGTCACGTGGTCAGATGACCAAAATGTATGAATATATTGAAGGGAATGAACAGCACTACTACCAGAACGAAGTGAAGGCAACGGGCACAGCAACATATTCCCTTTATCCTGTCTATGGCACCATTCAGTTCCTTCCTATACATGCACCAACCAGCCCAGTTCAGAACGCTCTAGCAGTTAATCTGAATACCGTAATTTGTCTAGAAGATTAAGTGTATGCACACTAGCATATGTGGGGGCTATTCTGCGAGTTTTTTATGTTTTGAACATGTGCCATGAGGATTCTTTGCTCAAAACTTGATATACAACTGCACAAAGCAGCATCAATAGCTACGTTGCTTCCCCATCTTGTGTCGAGGGTCTGTGCGTGTTTCCTAAGATAGTCCTTGTGTCGTCGTCCTGTTTGTCCTACATAATTGCTGCTGCAGGGCAGTAGGATGTTGTAAACAGCACCAACTGCATGCACTTCCTATGATCTCCAGCACATACTTCTTAATGCAAACTTCTTGTCTTGACCTGGTCCGGTTGACATTTTCGTACCTGACCTGCTTGTTGGCCCTGAAAATAAAAAGGTAGTTCGAACTCTCCCTAGCAATTTGCTTGAATTGACAGCTTCCTTTGTGTACCTATTGTACGGCAGTGATAGGCCTTGGCTTCCTTGAAGTACTCCGACTGAAGACTTCACCTCTATGTTCAGCTCCGTCAAATGCTTCTTGGCAACGCATGGCGAAAGGCAGTGCGAACACACTGTTAAAAGCAACCATACTTGGGTCTTGAAGCTCCCCTCCACTTCGTGGTAGTGCCCTTATGTTCCTGTAGCAACAACACGCTTCAGTGTTCAAGTGCGCTAATAGGAAAGGCCAAGACACTTTTGAGTGTAGGGCATAGATCCAGCACGATGCTCACCACAGAAAACCTTCAAGCCAGATATTGGAGCTTGCCTTCCAGTAGTTTTACTTCAATGAGCACACCTGGCACTGTGGAGGAGACATTAAAAAATGGCTGAACTCCTTGAGTAGCCTTGCTTGGCAACTTCTCACAGACAAAAACACTGTCAGGTAACCGTAAAACACTAGCTATTGTGGGCACCAGTGTAGTAAAGTTATTTTGCTTCATTGGCAACTTTCTCCTCTATATTAGGTGAAGTAAGGCTACTAAATGGGTAGAGTGATTTTCTTCCTGTCTTCTCTGCAGTGCTAGATGAGTTCACGTACGGGGAAAAACTACCACTTGACAGTGATCTTCCATTTCTGGACCGCAGGGTTTTCTTCGGTTAGTGTTATGTATGCTGGAGCTATGCCCAATGTTTGGAGGAGGGTATTCTGCCTTCCGCATCGGCACACTCTTTCGCTGTGAAGCTCATCAGAGGAACACCAAAAGGCGTCCTCAAGAATTTGAGGCATCACCAAGTGGAGGAGAGCTTCTGAACCCATGTCTAACATTTGCTTAAAGTGTGGTGGCCACTGTTATATCATATTCACAAGGTCAGTCATAGTGTCAAAGAGACTGTTGGGAAAGCTGGAACTTTCCTTTTATTTTTCACGTCGAGCAATCGGGGTACATTGTGCGAAAAGGGTGACTCGGACCGAGCCTTGACGAAAAGTGTAGCAAAAGGCAGAACAGCAGTTCATCAACTGTGCGGTAGTTGTTTAGATTATCCCGCTATCCAGCAGCTGCAACTACGCAGGACAACAAGCCTAGTATATATATGTTTGTCTGTAAACAAAATTCTTTGCCTGCATTCATGTTGTCTAGCCTTCTCCCGTCTTTTCGTGCTGTCCCCAAGTAATCGCATAAGTACACTCTTGCATAACTTGCAATTATAAGATTCATGCTTGGGAATATAATCGGAAACTGTGCCATATGGATGACATAATTCATTACACGTGGTGTTAAAGTGGCTGTGCAGTCTGGGTAGGGGCTTCAAATCTGCTTGTTATAGCAATTCATAAGTTGCTTCCAAAACTTGAGATACAATGATTCAAGCTATGTCTGTGAAAACAGTGCATCATGTTACAAGGAACTGTTAGAACACTCATGGGAAACAGCACGGTATTGCGAGAGGTTGTAGAAACTTGCTTCAACTTGCTTTCTACAGCATTTTATAAAGATGCTTTTTTAACTCCCGCATCTGTCGTGTGGCCTCATCACAAAACTTGAGTTTCAGTAAAGATTACATGAATATGATTGATCCTTTCCGAAGCTATGCACACAATTCAATACACCAAGATAGTGCATTAATAGCAATGGCATTGATTAAAGTAAGGATATTTAAAATGTGTCCCGTACATCTTCAAACTCTTCTAATTGAAATAGTGCTGCATGTTTGAATTACACAGGCAAATTGTTTTAGTAAAGGAAATATGAAGGTAGATGGTTGGGTACTTTGCTTGGTGTATGTAATTGTATGTATGTCACTTCTTTCATCGTATTTCACAGTGTGTTGCACCAGTCATAATTTTCGAATGGCTGGATAGGTGCTATTCAAGCCTGGTAGACATGAAATAGTTGATGTTTGCAAATCTGATGTACTTGCACTGAGTTTTTGTATGGAGTGCACATTCTATAAACTTAACAAACGCACTAAAGAACTGAAAACTCCTAATCTATTGTACTTCTGTAAGCATTTTATGAATATGAAAATGTAAGAAATGCGCTGAAGCTAAGTTTTCAATCAACACAACTAATTGGCATGTGAAAGGGTTAAAAAAAGAAGCTCCTTGAAACAATTTCTTGAAACATCGCAACATACCACATGAGGGTCTCCCACCTTAACCTCTTACTACTGTTTTGCAAATCACAATATTGACTGAATGCAATATTTTTCTGACCAGTCTTTCAAGTAATGTAAAGAAAGTTAACACGCCTAGTCTTACATGAAGATAAATTCGAAATCATTTATTTATAGCACTCACTTAGCAGCAGTTCTGAACTTTTCTTTATCAGTATAGTACTTGTGATTCACCTTTGTATAGCTGAGTACAGGTAGAGATATGGTTAGTTGTTTACTAGAAAGGATACCGAATTTTCCACCTTCTGATTGTAGCTTAGACCGTCACTTGTACTTCACAAGGAGTGGACTGTGGTAGCTAGGAAATATAGTTTTCCTGAGAATTTCCATGCATGCAATTTTGATTCTGTCTGCTAGCATGTTTGTATTACAGCATGAATTTCATAGATTAGAGGCTCCATGAAGGTACATTCTGTCGTTGAATGTCTATGAGATGGTTAAGCAGGTTGACTGTAAGTAGTTACAACTCCTCATGTCCTGTGGCAGTTACGTTTGTGTGGTTTAGAGCTGTCAGTGTAAGCTTAACATTTCTTTCCTTCTCCCAGGAAGGACACAAGCATTGAGGAGCCATTTGACCTGCTACTACACTGATACGGTATTTGGTAGGTTCTATTACAGGTTTTCTTTCGTGTAGTAGTACCTGCTATAATTCTGTATAACGTGTTCAGACCTTTAGTCAGCAGGCTGTTTGACAACAGGTGTTTACAAATGAATAACAAGATTTTCAAGGTCATTAGTGATGCAATTGTTGCACACTGCTGCATTTTTCTGCAAATTAATTGATGAGCCATCCAGCAAGTGCTGCTCTCCTGCCTTAATGCACAAACCTTCAAATACTGTTAACCCTATATCACAAGTGTACAGCAGATGGAGATGACTGTTCACAGCGACAAGTTCATAATGTTTACTTACATGCAAAAGGGAGTCAAACGTCAGGTACACATTTCAAGTTTTCCAAAACAAGTTCATCATCATAGTGCATAAATGAACAAGTAACTTAGCGCAATAAAAATACACAGGCACAAGAAAGGGAGACAAAGACAAGCGCTTGGTGACTCAGAAGTGTGTGACATATATGTTCCAACCAATTATTATTTTATAAATTTTCTTCTACTGATCCAGGGCTCCTGTGACTACTTGCCTTAGGTAAGATACTCTGTTGCCTCCTTGCCCTAGAAAACATAACTAGTGCCTTCTTGCAGCCCTTTAAACTGGCAACATCTTCACCACCGACAGTAGAGCATGTTCAGATAAATTCAACTAGACATGCCTGGTGACCACTTAATTTTGGTGAACAAATTTTATTTTGTGCCCGAGCCTAACGACAATGAAATCAATGATATCTTCTATTTTGTTGTAGCGCAAGCTGAACGACAAGGACAACAGAAAGGCAAATTTGACGCACAGCCAGCATTAACGTTCAACAACAGATTCGTCTCCAGTTCTCATCACTATACCCTGAAAACGTCATACAACACGTGTAAAAGCTCGGTAAACATGAACTAAAAAAAACGGGAACCACACGCATGCAGTTTTTTAGCCACGTAGATTGACAGACACGTAGACGTTTAACGCGAACAAAGATCGCATCATCTTCCACCTGCTTCTACTCATGATAACTGTTTTTTTTTAATCTAGGTTTGCACTTTCATCTTTGGCAATGAAGGGCAAGAAAACCATCAGCAGCCAGGTATTTACTTTGTTATGGTGTTCTCGTAGCCTGTCATTTATACATCTACCAGTTTGACCAATGTAAGACCGTCCACACTCAAAGGAATGTCGTATACAACACACGTGATGCAATCGATGAATTTGTTTTTATGTTCATTTTCGCATGCAGTATCCGCAATTCTTTCTGGCTTTGTCTTCCTACACAGGCTCGCCAATTTATTAGGAGCTGAAAAAACTATGTTGATATCAGACCTTCCAGCAATCTTTATTCTGTGGGAGAAACTATGTATGTAGGGGATGACAGCAACCTTTCTTTTCTTTATGTCGGTGTTTGTACCATTCACTTGCTCGGAACCTTTTTTCACTTGGCTCGGGTAACCAGCGCCGCTTAAACGTGAGACTTGCCATCTGAAGCTATTGTGCATTAGGTGCCGGCATGGCTTCTTGAGCGCTTCACTGAAACACACCTTCATGATTCCCCTCTTCAAGTTTTGTATGCACGGAATGAAATGGTAAAAGTGGCTTACTTGCCCTAGGTTCTTAACCCCAGCAGGTTTTGTTATCGGTGAGCACAAAATTAATGTGAAGGAATCCAAACTTCCCGTCACATGGTTATCCTGCACCTAATGCACGATAGCTTCGAACGGCAAGTCTCACGTTTAAGCAGCTTTGTTTACCCGAGCCATGTGCTCATGTCAGTCGCAGCAGGACTGCTTAAAAAGGCACAGCAAAAAGGTTCTGAGCAGGTATATGGTACAAGTACCGATATAAATAAAAAGATTGCTGCCATGCCCTACATACATAGTTTCTCCCACAGATTAAAGATTGCTGGAAGGAGTGACATCAATGTTGTTTTTTCGACGCCTACTAAATTAATGAGCCTGTGTGGGAAGTCAAGGCCAGAAAGAATTTCGGATACTGCATGCGAGAAGGAACGTAAAAGCAAATTCATTGATTATATCGCGTGTGTTGTATACCGCATTCCTCTTGGGTGTGGAGGGTCCTACATTGGCCAAACTGTTAGATGTATAAATGACAGGCTATGAGAACACAATAACAAATTAAATACCCTGGCTGCTGACGGTTTTCTTGCCCTTCATTGCCAAAGATAAGTGCAAACCTAGATTCAAAAAAGCAGTCATCATGAATAGAAGCAGGTGCAAGATAATTCGCTGAACTATAGACACTAGGAACATATCAACATTTGGTGACGCATGCATCAGTAAGCCTTCAATTTCATTATCCTCTAAAGAGCTTCATTATCTTTGTTCGCGTTAAACGTGTACATGTGTCAATCTGTGTGGCTAAAAAAACTGCATACGTGTGGTTCCTGGTTTTCTTTAGTTCATGTTTACCGAGCCTTCACACGTGTTGTATGACGTTTTGAGGGTATATATAGTGACGAGAACAGGAAATAAATCTGATGTTGGAAGTTAACACTGTGTGCATGTCAAATGTTGTCTGTTGTACCTGTTGTTCAGCCTTGCGCTGCAATAAAATAAAATATGCCATACAAACAAGCCCCTATAGCTACCCTCATCGTTAGTTTCGCAAGAAAAAGAATTGTCTTTGAAAATAAAATATAGAAGCACCTGTTCAGTTGGAAGCATTTTTTCTGGATTCTGCTGAATCCGTATTTTGATTAATCCCAAAGAAAAATTGTTGTGGCTATGGCTCTAAGAATATTTTGGCACAGACTGCAGGCAAATAGCTTGAATTCCAACTAATTACCACGGAGTATCCCTGCTACGATATACAGTAAAACTTTGAAAACACATCATTGCACATGTTTTAAGTTCAGTGTGTTTTTCTCTGCATCAATTAACAGCACGGAATTTGGCCATCTTGTTGCCATTGAAGTCGCAGACGTTTGGGCAAATAGCTCTGCCCTCGTTGACTCTCAAAATCCACGAGAAGCGCTCATGTTTGGACATTGCTTTAGTTTGAGCTTTACTTTAAAATTTCTTTAGGAGAGGCGGAATTCTCAAATTAAGCACGTCACCTAAGTAATGCTGTCTGGAACGACATGTTGCATTATTTGTTTGGCTCTGGGGTTGCCAGTCAAGGAATGGACAGAATAAACGGTACTGCCTGTAGCTGCCACATATGGGGTCCATGTCTACTTGTTGAAGGTTCATTTACGTCGCGAAAGTGCTACAGGTTACTTCGAAAAGCAGACGGACAAAACGGCAAATTTTTTGGGGAACACAGCATATAATTATAACTTTTTAAGGCGGTGGAGATAGTATGTTGACGCACTGAAGACTGAACCATGCGAGGACTGCACTGAACCATGCGAGGAATGACAGCCGGCTGCGGAACGAAACAAAATAGAGCCAAGGGAGTGAAAATTGCAGCGCATACCGGTTAGTACGACGTTAGCCGCATTACGTGAGCGTGTCTGGGTTGTGTCTCTTATAAATAGTGAAGAATTTGCTCTAGGGACATCAAAAAAGTTGTCCTTAGTAACCGAGTGTCTCTTGTAACCATGTCTCTTGTATGCAATGTTAACATGGAAAACATAGGAAAACCAACCAAATGATTTTGAAATGTCTCTCATAACCGAGTGTCTCTTGTAACGAGATTTTACTACTAATAAAGAGTCTTAATTTATTGTTTTTTTTTCCTTTTCAGGCAAAGGCAGGAGGCATCTGCAAGCAACCAGTCATTCCGATTCTCAACCAATCCTTCTAGTCAGCCCATTTCTAGTGTCTTATCTTGCAAGTTTTTTTCAGTAACGCACAATAAACATGCAGTTTCGTTCAGTTTCAGGTGGCTTGTTGCTTTTTGGGCACGAATTTGTATGTATGCTTTGTACACGTCATGTACAGAACTCAAATGCAACATGGCAACACTGACACGAAGATGAAGCGGTGTAGAACACAGTTACACAAGGAGTAAACGTGCACACACAGCATTTTCAGTGTGGTGTATGTCCACTTATGTGCATCGATTTCTGCCCCATTTCAAGCTATATCTGATCTGAGTTAGCCATGTTGTAATGTACAACTTGGTATAACTTATTTCAATGAAACAAACAATTTTCTCATTTGCTGGAGATATACACCCGCATCATCATTTACAAAACAAATTTTTCACCTGTTGATACGAAGCAAGATAAAGGTGAAGAAGTTCGTACGGATTCATAGTACAGGCACGCAAGCATAGAAGACATGGACACAAGAAGAACAAAAAAAGGTGTTTCTACTTCCTTTCTGTTCTTTTTGTGTGTTTTATGTGCATACCTTTCCTCACTACGGTCTGTCCATTTTTAATTAGGAAAGTACGGTGCTCAATTTACAGAATTTCCGTTCTACGGAGCTCACCGTTTGTATTTGGAAAATACAGACAATTGCGTGATCACAACTACGGAAATCACCATTTTCCATTCTACGGAAATCGCCGTTTTCCATTCGACGGAACTCTCCGTTTTCCATTCGACGGAACTCACCGTTTTCTATTTGACGGAACTCTCCGTTTTCCATTCAACGGAAAAAATTTTTACAGACTATCCGTTTTACGGAAACGCTGTTTTTCATTTACGGAAAAGTGTCCGGCAACGTTTTACCTTAAACTTTCACCGTAAACTGAAGAAATTTTTTTTTACAGTGTAGGTGTTTTGCTGGGGGTGACAAAGAAATCTCATGGAAGGCGTATAGGTGAGTGCCGTAGACTAGACCAGCACAGGAGCAATCTAGGTCGCTCTTGAGTGCGGCCCTGATGCCAAGTAAGACGATAGGCAAATGTAGGACCCACTTCTCCCGTGATTCATGTGCCATAAGGGAGGCCTTCAGATGCCGGTGAAAACGCTCAACAAGTCCATTGGGCTGCGGGTGGTAAGAAGCCGTGCGCAAACGTGTCGTTCCGAGTAGCTTGAGTAGCTCGTTGAAGAGGGCCGAGTCAAACTGCCGACCGCGATCGGTGACTATTGTGGATGGGCAGGCAAACCTTGCAATCCGTGTGACACTTAAGCTGCAGCAACAGTGGGCGCTGAGATGCCAGGTATAGGTGCAGCTTCTGGCGACCGTGTATAGCAGTCGATACATGTCAGCAGGTAGCAGTAACCTTTTGAAGGTGCGAGAGGGCCCACGAGGTCCAGGTGTGTGGTGTCAAAACGAGCATCCGGTGAAAGAAAGGACTTGGCAGGAGAAATTGGATGACGCTGGATCTTAGAGCGTTGACACGACAAACAGCAGCGAACCCAATCGCGAACTTGCGCGTTTAGCCGAGGGCAAACGAAACGACTGGAAAGGAACTTCTGTGTCGCGCGTATGCCAGGATGCGACAGGTTGTGCATGGTTTCGAATAGACGTCTGCGAAAGGATGCCGGAATGTATGGTCTATGTGTGTCGGTAGAAATGTCGCAGACGACGGACGTACCATCTGGAGGCACAACGACGTCCTTCAAATTCAGGGACATTGACGAATGCCGGCCGGGACGTAGCCAGAACTTTGTTGCGGTGGGGGGGTTCACCGGCCCGACCGGGGGGGGGGGGACCTTCTGTTTTCCTCTACGTCACGTGATCGATCATAAATATCGGTCGTTTACGCAGACTCTATACATGTATATCAAAGACATGGGACCGCCCCCCCCCCCTCGCGTGTGCGTGTGCTTGTGAAGTAATGAAGTAAAAAGTAAAGTAAGCTCAGTAGATACAGTAAGTACGACAGGTACACTGGGCGTTTGGAGCAACAGTCTCTCATCGCGCCACTGAATGGACCAGTCTTCGAAAACGCATCATTGAGACGACCCGTGTGATCGGAGAAGACATCATTAATTGTTAATTTTCGTTAAGCGTAGATGGCGTCGTCCTCGTCGGGGCGAAGTGCGTTTCACAATTCAAGGATGGCTATACGCGTGAAAATGCACGTGTGACCAGGCTATACCTACTCCCATAGCAATAGCTGCGTCTTTGCGCTAGAAAACTTAAATACGCGCAAAAACGCGTAACGCTTTTTTTCCCGAAGCTTGCGTCGCCCTGCTCCCTCATACGAGAGGGTTGCATTTCCTGCGGCAAGTGCATGGGCCGCTGTGTCTTCCGCTGTGTGCGAGTGTGCAGCCGTCATTTGCCTTTACGTCAACAGATTCAGAATTGTACAGAATATTTCAACGCACAGCATAGATATGGCATGTGTAGGCATTTTAAGTAGTGCGTGCAACTCATTTCTGCTTCACTTACGCCGGTTCAAACAGGAAGCGGCCTTGTACCTCACAGAATCTCGACTGATTGGTATACTAGTGATGCAGGAATGAACTCCGGTCTTGTTCAGTGCATAGAGCACATAATCAATTTCTCAGGACGCGTGAACTCCGACGAGAACTGTCAGCGCCTGCAACAAGAGTTTACTTACGCTGTACTGCGCACAGCAGTAATTCATGCTTGTCGGCTGTCTCTTTCGTGCATTCTGTTGCGAGTCGGTGGAATTTCACTGCTGTCATCAACCCCTTCGTGTGTCATTGCTGGTTTGAGATTCCACAACAAAAAACCAACTACCAGTCTTCCGTAATTGCTGGTTTGGGATTCAACAACACAACAGTAATTACCAGCCTTCCGTTGGGGTGCAATCGCAAACAAGAGACGTTTCTCGCGCAGACTAACCGGCACCTGAAGGGAAGCGACGGAAATGTAGACCGGATATTTCGACCACCTGGGGTCTTTAACGTGCACCTAAATCTAAGTAAACGGGCCTCGAGCGTTTTCGCCATCATTTCAAATGCGGCTGCCACATTTCTTGCTTCATTTTTTGCGCATTTGTTGCTTCAGAATGCGGCCGCCACATTCTCGCCCAAAACTACACAGAGTGTCAAAGCCTTGACAAACACCGTGAAGTTTTTTCCATATGCAGACATGATTCGCTTTAAATTACCAACCCAAACGGAAGCGCCCAGGAATAAAAATTGTGCTAGTAGCACCGGTTTCATGAATAATGGCAGCGCGAAGTGACGAGAACAAAGGGTGGGTAAGGGGGGGTGGAAATTTCGGGGGGGGGGGTCAACCCTCCCCTGTCTACGCCCCTGAATTCCGGTGTACGAAGTTCGGTGTCGTGACGCTGTTGACTGGCGACTAAGTTGACATCGATGATGAAAGGTTCGGACGTCAACGTGGAAACGGCATTGACGCGACTCAGAACGTCGGTTAGAAAATTGTCGGTGCTCTTGATGTGTCGGAACGTTGTTGTAAACTCAGAGATGTAGGAAAGGTGTCGACTCTCGCGGGGCGAGTAACAGGACGCCGAACGCTTCATTGCGTGCCCAAGGGGCTTGTGGTCTGTCAAGACTGTAAATGCACGGCCTTCTAGGAAATGGCGAAAATGTCTGGTAGCCAGGTAAACTGCGAGTAATTCACGGCCGAAGACGCTGTAGCGGGATTGCGCAGGCTTCAGTTTCTTGGAGAAAAAGGTGGGTGGACACCACGCATTGTCGATAAATTGCTGCAGAACGGCACCGACGCTGGTGTTTGAAGCGTCGGTCATGATGGCAGTGGGTGCGTCTGGCCTTGGGTGTGTAAGCAGCGTGGCGTCGGCGAGGGCAGACTTGACTCTTGTGAAAGCGTCTGTGGCCACTTCAGTCCACTGAATCAATTGTTTACATTTGTTTACCAGCAGAGAGTCTAGCGGATCCATAAGTCGTGCACAATCGGCTATGAATTGGCCGTAGAAATTGATGAATCCGAGAAATTGGCGAAGCTGGTGAGTGTGGTTGGTCGGGGAAGGTCTTCGATGACGCGAATCTTGGACGGCAGTGGTCGAATGCCGTGAGCGTCGACGATATGACCGAGGAACTCGAGTTCGGGTTGACCGAATTCGCTTTTGGAGGCATTGATGACAATTGCGTTACTGGCAAGGCGTGAAAACAACAACCGCAAGTGGTGAAGATGTTCCTCTGGGGAAGAGCTTGCAACGAGAATGTCGTCAATATATGCAAAAATGAAAGGCAGGCCTCTGGTGACCTAATCGATGAAACGCTGAAAGGATTGGCCCGTCTTCCGTAAGCCGAAAGGCATGCGGAGAAATTAAAAAAAGACCGAAGGGTGTGGTGATGGCAGTCATGGGAATGTCTTCTTCAGCGACCGGTAGCTGATGATGAGCGCGAACGAGATCGATCTTAGAAAAGATCGTCGCACCGTGCAATGATGCCGTGAAGTCCTGAATGTTCAGGAGAGGGTAGCGATCAGGAACTGTAACCTTCTTTAGTTCCCGGTAATCACCGCATGGGCGCCGGTCTCCCGTCTTATTGGGCACCCTGTGAAGGGGCGATGCCCAATTACTGGAGGAAGGGCGGATGATGCCAAGTTGCAGCATGTGTTCGAACTCCGCGAGACCGATCTTCAGTTTCTCCGGGAACAAACGCCGGGGTCGGAAATAGACTGGTAGGCCAGAGGTGACGATGTGATGGCACACGTCATGTTTCACCGGTTGTGTTCCGTCCGGCATGCGCGTCAAAGTGGGAAACTCGCATAGGAGCGCGGCGAAATCTTCGTCCAACATGGCAGAAATAGGCGCGATCGACAATGTGCCTGATGATGGGACGCCGGGAACGGATGGCTGGTTCACGGAGTTGATGAGACGGCTTCGTTGAACGTCGACAAGGAGTCCGTAGTTGTGCAAGAAGTCTGCTGCAATGACTGCACGACGGATGTCTGCAACCAGGAAAATCCAGCGGAAGGCTCGTCGGAGCCAGGATTTAGCATGACGAAGCGTGACGAGAAAACTGGAATCCTGGTGCCGTTGACGGCTTGCAAAAACGACACTGGTGTCACTTTTCGGTCGGAGTGGTGGGCGGGGAAAATGCTGACGTGAGCTTCTGTGTCAACTAAGAACTGTTGTCCCGTAACTTTGTCCGTCAAGTAGAAAAGACGACGTGTGTTAGGCCGGACCACTCGTCGCCGTTAGATGTCGGCCTGTTTCCCTGCCAAGCGCAGGGACGCCGACAGTGACGAGCGTCGCATCCAAAACGACGGTGGTAGTAGCAAACGCCAGACGTTGCAGGTGATGTTTCATTGCAGGTGCCCGTGCGTCTTGATTTACTGGAACTATGGCTACGTGGGCGACGAGATGACGTGCGGCGATGTTCTGATGCACAGATGATGCGTTCCAAGGGCTCATACAAGGAGTCTAGTGGAGATTGCGCTGCTGAAGAGCAGCGAAGGGTTTGTAGGGCGGTTGTATTGTCACCCGGAGACGATGTCGTGGCTGCGATGGTTGGGGTAGCTACTTCCATGACTTTGTCGGCCAAAGCGGCAAGTCCGGTAAGATCCATGGTAGAGGCTGTCGCCAGGACCATCGGCACGTTAGCTGGGAGTCGTTACAGCGCGTCGTCGATTGATCTCGCGTTGTTTCCGAGCAACTGCCTGATTCGGCGAAGAAGTTGACTTGGGCGTCGGTCGCCGAGTTCTTCAGTGGACAGAAGCTGCTGGATGCGAGAACGCTGTGAAGGTGCTGTGCGCTGTATCAGGGCTGCCTTGAGATCTTCATAGGGGGGGGGTAGACAATGGAGCGTTCAAAAAATGTGCTACTTCGTCAATGGCGGCGGGCGAGAGTGCTGCAACGGCGTAATGAACCTTTGAGGCTTGAGAGCGGATACCAGCGACTTGAAATTGCGATTCGGCCTGAAGAAACCACGCCGAAGGACGCTGGTCCCAGTACTGTGAGAGGCGGACGGCGATGGCCGAACAGGAGGGCTCATCGCGTTCGTTGGAAGGGTTCTGATCTTGAGCTCTCGTAGCGTTGGTCTGGTCCATGGTTGTCTCTACCACAGGAGCGTATGGCAGTATCACGTCTGAGGCCACCAAACTGTGGCGACGAGCGACCACGTAGACCGGTAAAGTCTCGGGCTCTCACGGGAGAGGAAAAACCGACACTCGATCTCTTATCGTAGCATCTTCAATCTCTTTCGGAACGCTAGCCTCTGCCGGAGCGTGCCAGCCGCTCGTGCCTCGCATAGAGGCGAGCGTCTACGTAATTCTCATGCGACGCCGATACTGCTGCCGCTACACATTTAACTGTAGTTGATTGGCATATAAACATTCCGATAAATGCTGTAGTTATGTATTTGCCAAAGGTGCGAGAGTAGCTAAGCTAGCAGAACAAAAGAAAACGCTCGTATCATCCCCATAAAGAAATATTTCTGGGGTGTGGGGATAGAAACAATATCATTAGTGTAAAGAAGGAATAGTGTAGCAACTAGAATTGATCCTTGAAGCACCCCGTATTTAATTGATTGTAAGTCTGACCTCATGTCATGAATAGCGACAGGTGGTCGGTTAGACAGATAGCTGCGAATCAAACTGAGGGATGTACCATGTATTCCATACCGCGGTAGCTTAGCAAAGAGAATGTTGTGCTGAAGAGAATCAAATGCCTTCTTGAAGTAAAAATGTGCCTAAGGTCTATAAATGGGTTTCCATGTTAGATAGTAGTTTTTGATTACTATAAAGTAATGCACTTTCAGTTTATTGGCGTTTCTTGAACCCATACTGATGTCACGATAGCAAATTGTGCTTGTGCAGATAATTTACAAATTTTGAATGCATCACCTTCTCTGCAGTTTTTGAAAAGCACGAAAGTATAGATATAGGCAGGTAATAATTGAAATCATGAATTGAGCCCCCTTTGGGCAATACAGTAATTCTTGCAATTTTCATCTTCACAGGAAATAATCCAGACGACAGAATAGAATTTGTTATGTCACATACCACTTCGCATAGTAAATCAGAAACTGCTTTGATAGGTAAAAGCTTAATATTGTTACATGAATGAAGGATTATGCACTCGAGACTATTTACACTGTATGTTTACAAAAGGCAACTGCAGCGCTGGCCAGTTCAGCCGAGAGCGCGAGAGCAAGGAGCAGTTCTTCTTCGTCGGGACGCCCGCGCGCATCGTCCACAAGAAACATGCAATATGCATGTAGCAATTGCATCAAAACCAATTTTGGACGATACTTTTCTATGTGAAAGAAATCGAAGTTCATGACCCATAATAGTGGGTGTCTTCTTTCCTGAGAGAAAATCCGATGATGCAAATGAGTTTCTTCATCAGTTTGCTATAATGAAGTTAAGGAAGTCTTTAGCTCTGGTATCTGTTCTGGTGCAGCAGTTATGCCTGTCAGAATAAATGCCATTATCTGTGATGCACCTGCAAGAGCATTTATCCTCAATGTAAGAAACCACACTGGGTATTACAGCTGTACGAAATGCACTGTGAGAGGCCTCTACGGTGAAGGGAGAGTGCGCTTTCCGGCAAAAAGTGGGAGTCTGCGCACCAACATCACATTTAGAGGCCAATTTCGAGAGCAACGCCATATTGGCAATACAGTTCTTGAGGAGGCGCCAGTTCACTTGGTGAAAGATTTGCCCCTGGATTATATGCATCTTGTGTGCCTAGGAGTTATGCGAAAACTGCTTCTGCTGTGGTTTCGAAATCCCAAGCAGATTAGACAAGGGGCTTCTGCAGAAAATCAGATTTCAACCAAGCAAACTGAGTTTTCTCTTTTGTACCATCTTACTTCAACAGACGTCCAAGAGGCCTACCTGACATAAATCGCTGGAAAGCAACACGATTCAGGTTTTTTGTGCTTTGTAGTGGTCCGCTGGTGTTAAAGATTTGTTAAAGGTGGTCAAGGTTTGTCACAGTGCCATTGTAGGGCTTCTTTAGTGCATAACTGAAATAAAACAACTGCTTTGTCTGTCATTTAAAATAGCATTGAATTTTCTTTTTTTTGTGAAGTACTAAGCGCTCACGTCTGAGGTTTAAAACGCCTGTGAAGAGCATAGTACCATGCTAGAAACTTCTCGCATGCTGTTTGGTACAAAATGTGGATTATAATTTTGCTGAACCTTGCACTGCAGCCTGAAACTCTCTTTCAGTCAGTGATTTGCTCGAAAATTCACCTGATATAAAACAATTGCTTAATCTTATCCTAACTGTTGGCATTCCTATTAATGGTATGAAACCTTCTAAATTGCAGATGCGGGAACTCGCTGCCTAAGGAGGGATAAATGTTTTTTTGTCTACCCACCGCATTCTTGAAGCCCTCACGACCCAGGAAGTCGTCGCTCACTATAGTTGGCTTGGACAAAAAGGAAAAAGAAGTTGTCGTCACTGACAATGTGTGAGCTGATATATAGTAAGTACGCTTGCTTGATTTCGTAATTCAATTTTCAGTTGTCTTTCAAGTTTTACCTGGCGGCCGCTGTATCCTGTTTATCCACCACTGCAGTTATGGCAGTTACCGCAAACTTTTATCAGTATCCTGTTTCTGCTTTTGGCAAGAGTCTTACCTTTCACCCTGCAGGGAAATGAACTTAGAGCATTAAACTACGAACATAGTGCGTAGCTTTCAGCAGGCTCCTGTGGTGCACCTGAAGATATGATAGTTTTCAAAGCCTTGCACCTTCAAGGAGTACTTTTGCTATTGACTAATTATCATTTTAATTTTGTCTCGACAAGAACTCTGTGTGGACATTGTCCGACTGCCAAAAAATAAGCTCACATTGAAGAGAGCGCATGTACGACTGAACTACCTTTTTGGAAGCATCACAAAGGCGCATAATGTGTCATATAAATAAACAAGTGGTACCTATTCAGGAGGGCTACATTAGCTGCACACAACACCTCCAAAGACCATGTGTTGTTTCTAGCCAAATGTCAGAAACATACGAGTTGTGAAGTTTGAACATGCCTCCACTCTGAAG
This sequence comes from Dermacentor silvarum, assembly GCF_013339745.2. NCBI lineage: Eukaryota > Metazoa > Arthropoda > Arachnida > Ixodida > Ixodidae > Dermacentor > Dermacentor silvarum. Next base: position 85,911,892 of record NC_051163.1, on the reverse strand, counting down.
TCGATACTATTGGCTATTGAAATAGTTAATCACGGGCTGGCCCATAAACCTCTGCTTCCTATCATGGCCAAATAAGTAGGATAACCGAATTAGATGTATGTGCTGGAATGTTTTTATTCGACAGTTTATATACAGCATTAGGTTAATTGTATAAAGTTCACCGCAACCCATTATTTTTTGTTATACTTTCTGTAATGACCTTGCCCTATGTTATGTCATGACTGAATGTCAAGATAACTACAGAGCTTGTTCTTATTGTTGCATAGAGTGTGAAGTGCACATTTGAAACTGTAAAAAGAAGCCATGTTGAGGATGTTGTCGAAACGTGGCTCAGACACGCTGGGGGCCCGCAGGGGCGTCTGCGTCAGCAGGCGTTTGGTGTGTTGCGATACCACGGACCAGAGCACATGGGGGTTGGCCCCTCCCACGTGTAGCGTGCGCGGGTTAGCCGTGTCCGGGGAAAAGAGGATCCTGGGGGTTGAGCCGATGCCGGGTGTTCGGACCTTCATGGCCCCTCGGTGGAGGCAACACGTCTCTTTGGCCTCCGCTTCACGTGGACGGCACCCCCGGACTTACCCACCCGGGGGAAATCGGTGGTCGCCTTTTCCTGTCCCCCTCTCCGATCTTTCTCTGCTCTATTTTTCTGTCTTCACTGTCCTGTCATCTCTTCTCTTCTGTTACTTCCTCAATTTCCATAGGCGGCTTGGGTTAACCTTGTGTAGGTGCCCTCCCTTGGGTTTATATATAAGGTTATAGCGGCAATGTATGGCTGGCGCCTGCAGCCTTACACGTTAAGTGCTGCAGCGTCCCCTTGTTGGACTCCGTGGTGGGTGGCTGCCATTGCTGCCGAAATACACCAAACTGCTATGGGAACACCCGCTTTTCCCCGACTTCTTGATCGTCTCCCTCAGAAGAGGGGACGCACCGATGAGATTCTGAACTTGTTCACCAGACCAAAAGACATTTACCCCCGATTCCAAGTAGTACATAGTGAAAAAACCGAAAAACTAGCAAGAACCATATCCCCATTTGTAGTTGCAAAAAGCTTGACCAACACGCTAGGTCCTGGCTACAAAGTCACCAAAATGCCAAGCGGGGATCTTCTGCTTGAGCTACGGGATAAGGAGCAATACAACAGACTCGGCAAGCTTGTTACTTTTGGTGATGTCCCAGTTTCTGTCTCACCGCATCGATCAATGAACACAGTATGGGGGTAGTATCTGAAGCAGACCTCATCGACCTATCTGAAACCGAACTGTTGGAAGGATGGAAGGAGCAAAATGTCACGAATGTGCAGCGCATTCTTATGAGACGGGACAATAAAGAAAATCGCACGAAACACCTGATACTTACCTTTGAATTGAGCGTTTTGCCACAAAGCATTGAAACAGGGTACACAAAGACATCCGTAAGACCATACATCCCAAATCTTAGGCGATGCTACCAATGCCAAAGATTTGGCCATGGCTCGCAGAGCTGCCGTGGTCCACTCACCTGTGCTAAGTGTGGAATACAAGGTCATGCCTCAGACAATTGTGAGGCCACAGCTCACTGCGTTAATTGCGATGGTGACCATCCAGCATACTCCCGCTCCTGTCCAAGATGGAAAAAAGAAAAAGAAATCCTAACACTGAAAGTCCGTGAAAACATATCGTTCAGGGAAGCACGCAAAAGGTGCTCACCATTCCACACTACCACATATGCTGATGCGGCGCGTCAAGGGGCAGCGTCGCAGCGGCTACTGCCACCTGCCCAGCCCGCGCGCAGCGAGCTGTCGCTTGTGGCTCCTGCCCCCAGGGTGGAAGGAACTAAATCTACTCCACCCAACCAGCGAACAGGCCCGGTTACCCTAGGGTTGCCGGAACCACAACAGTCCTCGGTGGCAGCCTGCGCTTCGCGTAGCGAACCCGCAGGCCCGCCAGCAGCTCCCACGGTGGGTGCAGTCAAGGCTGCCTCACCCTCACCGGCCCCAGCTGGTGCTGGCAACAGCCGGCGCAGCTCATGTCCAAAGGCAGCCCCATCGACATCCGGGCTGGTGGGCGCAAATGTCTCGTCCTTCGCGGCGAGACTTTCGCGTGAAACTTCTCGCTCGCAAGAGTGCGTGTCCGGCGCCTCACAAGAGGAAATGAACACCACACCCACCCCGACGGCGCACCAAGCGCCTAAGGAGCGGCGAGGTTCCCTCGACCGCTTCAGAAAAGACAAATCCCGCGTTACAGGGCCTGGAAAGGGCTCTGTAATCTAATGCAACACTTCCTTTTTGTTTTTAGTACACACAGCACCCATTTACTTTCAGTATGGCCACCCAAATTATACAATGGAACATCAGAGGCCTTCTTAGGAACCTCGATGATGTGCAAGAACTTCTGCACAAACACAATCCAAAAGTGCTGTGTGTACAGGAAACTCATTTAAAAGCGGCACATACAAACTTTCTTCGACAGTATGTTACGTTTCGTAAAGATCGCGATGATGGTCTCGCATCATCAGGCGGTGTTGCCATTATGATTCACGAAAGCATAGCATGTCAACGTTTGCAGCTGCAAACGCCCCTTGAAGCAGTGGCAGTTCGACTGGTTCTCCTTAACAAACTCATCACCATTTGCTCGGTATACATACCCCCACATTACCGCTTACACAAACACGAATTTCAGTCCTTGATAGACGAATTGCCAGAGCCCTATCTTGTTCTTGGCGATCTCAATGCACACAACAGTCTGTAGGGCGACGCTCGCATCGATGCGCGAGGCCGTCTAATTCAAGATTTTCTTTTCTCATCCGGTGCTTGTCTGCTTAACAAAAAAGAACCTACATATTATTGTCTTGCAAACAAAACATTTTTCTCTATAGATCTCAGCATAGCTTCTCCATCCATATTCCCTGAACTTGAATGGGAAGTTATAAAAAACCCTTACGGGAGCGACCATTTCCCAATACTGCTGAGAGCACCAAGACAATACGAATCTCCACCACATGCTCCCCGGTGGAAGGTCAATGCAGCCGACTGGGATAAATTCCAAACACTTACCAGTAGCTCTCGTGGGCAGGCATTTCATCGCTCGGAATTGACGGTGCCATCGAGTATTTGACTAATTTCACAATTGATGCAGCTTCTAAGTGTATTCCCCAAACAAGTGGACTTTCTAGCAAACGCCGTGTTCCGTGGTGGAATGAACAATGCCGGAACGCACTTAGGCAGCAGAACAAAGCATGGAGGCAGCTTCGCGATTATCCTACTGCTGAAAACCTTGTCAGTTTCAAGAAAATCAAGTCCTAAGGTAGGATAACACGCAGACAAGCCAGGAGAGACAGCTGGTAAACATTTTTATCAAGTATCAACTCGTACACGAATGAGGCCAAGGTTTGGAACAGGGTGAATAGAGTAAGAGGACGACAAACACATCCGCCTCCCCTGGTACACACGCAGAGAGACAGCCTAGAGGACCAAGCGAACCACCTGGGTGCAGATTTTGAACATGTGTCCAGTTCATCAGACTACTCTCCAGCGTTTAAAAGATACAAATCAGCAATAGAAAAACAAAAACTGGACCGAAAGAGCACCGGAAACGAGCCATATAACCTACCTTTCTCCCTAGCAGAGCTGCATGCATCACTCACCTGTTGCAACCAATCTGCCCCAGGCCCTGACCATATACTATATGACATGTTGAAAAACCTACCCTCTGAAACTAAGAAAACCCTTATCTGTCTCTATAACTCTATATGAACCTCCGGTGAGATCCCCTCTGCCTGGAAAGAGGCCATAGTGATCCCTATCCTGAACCAGGGAGAGGATCCATCGTCCGTATCGAGTTACCGGCCCATAGCTCTAACAAGCTGCCTCTGCAAAGCTTTCGAGAAAATGATAAATCGTCGTCTGATACATTTCCTAGAATCGAACAAGCTGCTTGACCCATACCAGTGCGGTTTTCGCGAGGGTCGATCCACCATTGACAATTTGATACGTATTGAGGCACAGATACGTGAAGCTTTTGTTCACAAACAATTCTTTTTATCTGTATTCCTAGACATGGAAAAGGCCTACGACACCACATGGCGGTTTGGAATACTGAAAGACCTCTCCCACTTTGGTGTACGTGGTAATATGTTAAATGTCATTGAAAGTTACCTGCTGAATCGCACATTCCGTGCTCGAGTTGGCAATGCATTATCACGACCTTTTGTGCAGGAAACTGGAGTGCCACAAGGTGGGGTGCTCAGTTGCACTCTCTTCATTATAAAAATGAATTCCTTGCGTCTATACATCCAACGCAACATGTTTTATTCAACGTATGTCGATGATGTACAGATTGGATTTAAATCATGCAACCTTGCAATCTGTGAGCGGCAGGTTCAGCTTGGTCTGAACAGGGTGGCTAAATGGGCAGACGAGAATGGGTTCTGCCTAAATCCACAAAAGAGCACCTGCGTCCTTTTTTCTCGAAAGAGAGGACTGTACCCTGACCCCGACATTGACCTGCAAGGACAGAGTCTACCTGTAAAAACGGAACACAAATTCTTAGGCATAATTCTTGACACAAAGCTAACATTCATACCACACCTAAAACATCTAAAAAACAAATGCATGAAAACAATGAATATTTTAAAAGTGTTGTCACGCACTACATGGGTAGTGACAAAAGTGTCTGTTAAACTTGTATAAAAGCCTCATACGAACACGCCTAGACTACGGGGCCATAATTTATCAGTCAGCCACCCCAACCGCGTTGAAAATGCTGGACCCCGTCCACCATCTAGGTATTCGCTTGTCTACAGGTGCCTTTAGGACAAGCCCTGTAGAAAGCCTTTACGTGGAATCCAATGAGTGGTCACTCCACTTGCAGAGGACCTACACAGCTTTCATGTATTTCCTCAGAGTGAATGCAAACAGTGAACATCCCTCATAATCCACCGTAAATGGTTTGTCCAGCTCCCACCTCTCTCATAACCGACCTGCAGTAAGAGAGCCCTTCTCGTTGCGTGTGAGAAGTCTGGCTGAGGAAATGGATGTCCCACTCTTTGAACATCGTCTAATGACAGCCACTATACAAGTCTCACCGTGGCAGTGGCAGATTGTCGACTGTGATTTGTCCTTTTTCCATGTTACGAAGCACGCCCCGGTTGCACACATTCGAATGCATTTCCTCGAACTGCTGCATAAATACTCCTGTCCGGAATTTTGCACCGATGCATCAAAGTCTCATGCTGGCGTCTCTTATGCAGCGGTTGGCCCATCATTTTCAGATGCCGACGCCCTGCACCCCCAAACGAGCATTTTCACAGCAGAGGCTTATGCAATACTGTCGGCTCTTAAACATATCAAAGAACCGAAAATACCAAAAACAATTATCTACACAGACTCGCTGAGCGTAGTAAAAGCTTTAAAATCTCTTAAAAGGCACAAAAATCCAGTAATAGTATCGCTTTATTCATTAATATGTAATATTTATGCGTCTGGGCAACATGTTGTGGTGTGCTGGGTGCCAGGACACCGAGACATCGAGGGAAATGTACTGGCAGACCAGATTGCCACATCCATCGACGCAAAAGCTGGAAACACATCCATGCCCGTCCCTGTTCCCGATATGAAGCCATATCTACGCAAGAGACTTCGAGCCCACTGGCAACGTTTGTGGGACGCCCAGAGTCTAAACAAACTTCTTTTAATTAAGCCCCGTTTAGGGAACTGGCCATCGACCACGAAATCTAGAAGAAATGATGTCCTATTCTGTAGGCTCAGAATAGGACACACTTACGGCACGCATAATTACCTGTTGTCTGGAGGCGAAGCCCCGACCTGTACTAGATGTGGGGAAGCACTTACTGTACTTCACATCCTAGTACAGTGTCCAATAATAGAACCTGAAAGAAAAAATCACTTTGTTCAAGCCTATAAAGAGAATATACCCCTTCATCCAGCGATGTTTTTACATAACGACCCGATATTTCAGAACGATTCAGTTTTAGCCTTTTTAAACGACATCGACATTTTGCAAGTTCTTCGCCCGAGAGATTCGTAGCGGCATCCTCTTTCAGAGGACGCTGCTGCAACCGCATAATTGAAATGCACTCTCCTCCAGGCCCTTGCTCCTAAGGGTCTCTGTGAGGCAGTAGTGCCTTGTATCGCTTACAACTTTTTATACTATATTCATTGTGCCCCTATCACGTCATTGTCATGATTTTATTAATTTTGTCTGTTTTACGCACCTTTAGTGCGCAGGATTTTAGGCCCCTTTACAGCCACCCTACACCTACCCACTGTCATTGATCATACCATTGCTCACTCAGTACAATACGTCGTGGCGCTCTTTTGCCATAGCTGGCCCTTGCGCCAAAAAACAACATATATCATCATCATACACGCTGGGGAGAAGCTTAGAAAAAATAACAAACAGTCTGAGGAAGTCATTGGTGAGTATTTCTTGTGATATGTGCTCATATTTTTTAAATTTAGGTTTCCATCTAATAATATTTCTTTATTAAATATACTTCAAAGGTTTTCCTGCAGCTGCTCTGATAGGTGCTTGAAAATTCATTGAGAAACGTGATTATATTTGGGCAGTTTAACATTATTTGGTGGAATAACCATACAGACTACAGGTTTTATATGCTGGTACTGTTCAGTTTGCACGAATTGGCCACTTACCATATTTATTTGAATAAAAGGCGAGGTTTTTTGAAGTCACCACCCCACACCTTATATGCGAGGCTGATAAATCGAGTTACTTTTTTTTCAATATGGAGGCAACAGCGCCACATCTCTAGGGATCCTGATTTTTGACAGCAGTGAGAGTTGTAGCATATAATAAGCTTTCGCACGTAAGGCAGTACAGTATTCTGTCTGTATATTCCACACTGAGTATTCAAAAATAAAATTAAACAATAAAGAGAAAGTGATGGTTATACGTGAATTTTGCCTCGAAATATGGCTTCGTGGCAGTGTGCGCCGCCCTGCTGCAAAACCACTCCATGAGGCGAAATTCGCATATAATTCGAACCAGTCATTCTGTTTATTCCGGGCCTTTCCACCACTGACACCTCAGGAGTAAGATTAGGCGCTGTGCTATTCAATATTTCTAGCGACTCCCGCCGGGTCTCAATAATTTGTCAGCTACTCTATATCACCTTATATTAGCGTTCATACTAATTTGTTTTTTGGATCCCCCCTCTACACCTTAGCCTCATAATCGAATAAATATTGTATACGCTTCGAAATACAAGAAGTGGAGCTAGTTGGTAGTGATTCATCGTGAAAAAATGTTATTTATGTTGCCTGGTTCGCTTGTGTCCGTGTCTGCACGACTGACCTTGCTTCATGATAGTATATGCCTTCACTTGTTCCTCATTGAGTTCATTTTCGAAATCTCCCTTTTAATCGACGAGTACACTAAATGACTGGCATGTCTTTTCACACGTGTTTTCCTTGTTTCTCTTGTAAATGTAAGTCGGACACCCTGAATCTGTGATGCATTGTGCATCTTTTCTAGAGCTGCAGGATTAACAAGGCAGGCCTAACGGAAGTTCAGCATGTGCCAACCACAGTGCAGAGGACTTTCTGCCAAAACTTTTCGTTTTAAGGATATTTTTCTCATTTTAAAATTGATGTTTGCTTTTCATTTTTAACATTCGAGAATTGTATTTTAATTGCTCATTTTTAGTCAATTACATTATATTACCCATTGCTGTAGCAGGCAGACAATTTTTTGTCAGTCAAGAGTTGATGCCTTATGTATTCGCGTTTTTTATAATAAACTTTAGATTTAAGCTCTTGTGAGCCTTTTTTCCGAAAAGAAGCATGTTACACATTGCATTGTGATCTGTACTTGAGATATTGGATGAGTACGTCAGCAGTGAGATTTACGCAAATATTTCCATGTGACAACACCACCATATAATCCCGTTCATGGCTCATTTAGATCTGGACGTGAGCACATCCTGGAGACATACCTTGGTGGCCAGGAGATGGTCCTGGCAGAATGTCAAAACAACTTTCACAGCATATGATTTGGAGGAAGAAATAAATTTGGGTGCAGTGACCTTTACACAAGTAATTCCATTGCACAGCACCAGTATGTAATCACATTCACAGCTTATTTAAATGGACAAGAGTACATCCTGGAAAGGTACACAACTGGTCCAGAGATGGTCCTCACACCATGTCCAAAGAACGTTCACAGTATATTCTTTGGACGGACAAATGGATCCGAGTAGGATGAATTGAGGACTTTTTAGGATGACCGGAGGATGTTGAAATATCCGCGATCCCACATCCTGCGGAAAACCTCAGGATGTCTTTGCGTTGTTTGGGATGGATGTTCGTCCGCTGTCATTAAGAGCTACATCAAACGAGCAACGCAGAAGCTCACGCTGCAGCGCGTGATTCGCACTTAAGTTACTGCGAGCTCACATGCATTGCAACAGTTATTTATCAGATGCTAAATGGACAGATTGCCTCTACTACGGCGCAGTCATAACGAGTCTAGCGGTATGCAGTCAATAAAGATTGCAGGAGGCACGCCGTTTCGCGGCATGCTGAAAGACCGCTGCCGTCGCGGCGCGTACCGTCGTGTGCTCGAGAAGTTCCGTACACATGACGTCTGCATATCGCTGCTCTGAATTCATTTATAGCAAGTATTTCCTCGTGTTTGTGCGCCTGAATCTGGCAGTGTGCAAACCTTACCTGAAGTTGAACTTCGTACGCGACTCGCTTCACTTGCGAGTTACACCGCGGTAAAACTTCGCCGCTTATTTCTTGAACGGCGCACACGTATTCGACGTTGCATAATATCTTGCGTTTACGGAGCGTGCCGCCCCTGAAAAAGTCTTCGGCGCCCGATAATCGCTGCAGGCCGTGGCACAACACAACCGAAAGGGGCGGGTCCATATTGTAAACGTGCTTTCCGAAGCAGCCGACCGATCTCGGTACTACCCAGTTCAGGAGAGAGGGCGCTCTTTAGCACCATTTTCGCAGCGCCCCCTGGGCAAACCAAGAGCTCCATTGGGCATGGTTAGCCCTCTATCGATGGTTTGAAACGCCACTTTCGTGACCTTCCGCGCCGCACACGGACACACTGCGCCACCGTACGTGAAACAGGAGAAACTATATTTTTGCTTTCTAAGCAGTTCACTTTCTTTCCGCCAGGCGGTGATTTTTAAGCTCGTTCTGAAGTTTCGCCATTGTCAAAGCAGAACGCAAAAATGTCAGGCTCCGGAAACGGTGCCCGCGCTTCGGGAGATGCCAGATATCGCGATTCCGCTGCCTTTGCGGCTGATCTTATCGATACATCGAATAGCAGCGAGTCAGAGGACGCTGACTTTTCGTCGGACTTTGAGTCTGAAGTCGTAGACGACGTTGGCGGCCGTAACCCAGCACGCCCAACTCCAGTGCTTGCAGTTAAAAGTTTTGCAGCGAAATACCTGTTCAATAATGTAAAGAACTCAACGGAGACGGATAAAGCCGTTCCTCCATTTTATTGAACTTCTTCTTCTTTTCCTTCTTCTCCTCCGGTACTCGCGGCACTTCTACTTCGTCTTGACGGCACTCCACATTCTCCGGGGCCTCTGACTCCATCCCTCCTGGGATGGTATGGGATGATGTTCCCAACGGAGCTAACCTCGGTCATCTTCGCCGCAGTCTCGTAGTACACTGACTTGAGGATTCCTTGCTGGCTTGCCGTTTTGGTGACCATGTATGGACCACTAAATTGGCACTTGGAGCCGCTCAGTCCTTTCTTGACGAGTATAAAACCTCCAGGTTCAACCACAGGCAGCTTATGATAGTGCCTATTGTCGAAGTTTCTCTTCATTCCACATTTATATTTCATTTGCTGTTTGGCTGTCTTGGGGGTCTCTAGAAGAATAACGCGGCCGGCGATTCCTAACTGATGATCTGCAAGAAGCCAAGGACTTGTTCCATTTGCACAAAAGTATGGACTGCAGCCCAACCCCTCCGTGTAGGTGTTATTCTGGTGAGTCACTGCAGCTTCCAAGGCACATTTCCATCCACCAGGGAAGGTAGGGTATATATCCAAATACTTCTTGGGGTCGCGAATTAACCTTTCTGCGAGTGCGTTGCCTTCCGGATGGTACAGAGTCGAAAACCTTACAGTGATGCCTCTCTGTTCGGCCCATCTTCTGAGCTTTTCGCTACGGAAAGCAGGTCCATTATCAGAGACCAATACTTTAGTTGTCTTGAAGACGACGCGTTCCATTAGGGCGATTACAGAGTTGCCATCCTCCTTTCCACATTTAGCTGCTGCCATTCTTGTACATTCGTCAATGGCGACAAGGAAAGCCCGCGTCCTCCGCACGCCTTCCCCCTTCTTTTTGACTTCAGCGAAGTCGAGGTGGACAACTCCAAAGGGTACGCTCGAATACTTTAAAATGACCATTTCGTTTCCTCTAGGTTTGTATTTGGCTTTAGCCATTTGACACAGGTGGCAAGTTCGGACATATTCATGTACGTCTTCTTTCATACTTTCCCAGGTAAAGCGCTGGTTTATCTTTCTGAACGTCTTTGAGAGTCCGTCGTGCCCACCCGATTCGGAGCTGTCGTGGTAAAGTCGCAAGATTCTTGGCCGGCATGTTTCTGGCACGTAAAACTTCTCGCCCTGTGGTCGAATTTCCTCTGTTCCCTCCCAGATGCCGATGGCGCACACTTTTTCCGTATTTGCTGCTGATGGAATATGCAGCCTCGATAATGCATCAGCTTCTGATAGCTTGTCCCCTGGTCTGTGGGTCACTTCAAATGTGAATTGCTGCAGTTCGTTGATCCACCTTGCAATTCTGCCTTTCGGTTGAGAGAGATTGAGAAGATAAGTAAGTGCTTGGTTGTCCGTAAACAGCTTGAACTGTCGACCTTCGAGATAGGTTCGGAAATACCTTACAGCCATTACCACTGCAATTGCTTCCTTTTCCGTAGTAGGGTAGTTTTCTTGCGCTTTCGTAAATGTGTATGAGTAATAACCCACAGCCTTTAGTTGGCGCGCTGGTGGCTGTGAGTCATCCCGTTGGTAGAGTACAGCCCCAGTTCCATAAAGTGATGCGTCTGTGCAGAGCTCGAAAGGTTTTTCGAAGTCCGGAAGTATCAAGACCGGATCTGAAGATATGATGTTGACAAGTGCTTGATATGTTTGTTCGCAATGTTCACTCCAAACAAACGGTGCACCTTTCTGCGTGAGAGATGTCAAGCACTTCGTCATGGTGGCGTAGTGTGGTATGAAGGCTCGAAAGTGTCCAGACAGACCTAGAAAAACTCGCAGTGAATGCAAATCATACGGCCGAGGCAATGTCTTTATCCTCTCGACAGACTCTGCTTTGGTGCTTTTCGTGTGGCCGTCAAACACTCTGCCCAGAGATACCACAGACCGCTTGAAGAACTCGCTTTTAAAGACGATAGTCTTTCTTGGGGAAGTTAAACGCTGAAAATTTGGTCTGTCTGTCTGTCTGCCTTTCTGTTTGTCTGTCTGTCAACCGATTCAGCCACCCGGCCAAAGTTGGACCACTTGCTTACCGCCCACACTACTTAAACTGGTACGGCTGTTCACTTGTGAACGTTATCGATCAAAAAGTAAATATTACGCATATCTGAGGCGCAACATCACTAGGTAAGTATTAGGAGGTGTGTTCCTTTAATAGAAAATACATAGATACGTAAACCTAAGGACCCTAGTTTCTTAAGCTGCGCTGAAAATGCCATGCTATGAGCGCCGACGAACGACGTCTGCCACGAAGGGAGGGAACCCTCTGCACAAGCTCGTGTTTCCCCGACTGCGCGCCGACGAGCGCCCTCTGCCATGGAGGAAGGAAACCCTCTGCACAAGCTCATGTTTCCCCATGTATTGCCAGATAGCGTCCATGTCTCACGCAGCGCCTCCTCAATTTTATCAATGCCAGCCAGATGCGGCCGATTCCGCCTCCTCAATTTTATCAATGCCAGCCAGATGCGGCCGATTCAACATAAAGGAAGCGCTGTCTGAGGCAGGGCAAAACATAAATGGCCGCTTGATGAAATACAACCCACTCTACAAGACATGCCCAGACAACGCAGGGAAAAGACCGACGACCAAATTGCAGCGGAGAAGCGCCGGCGTGCCGACGCTCGTCGTCTCAAGCGTGCCCAGGAAACGTCCGAGCAACGAGCCGAGCGGCTCGCGCATGATCGTGAGTCGAGGCGCACCCGGAGGCAACAGGCCAGACCAGGATCAGACCAGCACTCATGTAGTACGGCCGGCAGAGGACTATCGTCTTTCGACGACATTTGCAGCGAAGCACGCAGATACGCGGCCATTTTTTTCTGACATTGATCTTCAACTTGGCTTTACTCAGTGCTTGCAAAACCTGTGATAAATGCTTTCCGTGCTGGTCCTCTGTTTTAGAGTACACAATTATGTCGTCCACGTAGACGTTACAAAATTGTTCGGTACAAGCAGATAGAACATTGTTCATCATTTTTTGAAACCAGGCGCCCGAGTTCCTCCAGCCAAATGGGAGCCTGTTGTATTCGTACACATCGAACGGTGTAACAAAAGCTGTAAACTTCTTGTATTCTTCTTGTAGAGGAACTTGCCAATAACCTTTGCAGAGATCGATTCGCGAAAACCACTCACATCCTCCAGTTTCATTAATTATGTCATCGATTCGTGGCATAGGAAATGGAAACAAGTCTGTCTGGCGGTTTATCAATCGGTAGTCCGTGCACAACCTGAAAGTACCGTCCTCCTTAGGCACAATTCTTATACGTGATGCAAATGGGGATGTCGAGGGCCTGATGATGTTAGCATCTAGCATTTGTTGCAGTTCGTTTTTGAGCCATACTTTCTCCTCGTGAGATAGCGGATAGGGCTTCTTGCGGACTACATTTGTGTCTTGCAGCTTGAATGGAACTTCCTGGAAAGGAGTCGCAGGAGGGTGTGCTCCAACGCAGATGAGCTCAGGATACGTTTTCAGTATCTCGTCTGCGTTTCTCACCGTCCTAACCTGCGTTTCTTGTGCCAAGCAGTTTTCTTCTAAAGTTGAGTCGATAGTTAATTCATCTTTCCAAGATATGTTTAACTTAAGGCGCCTCATGTCCGGCCTTGACAGTATGAAAGAAAAATTTACGTCATTCATTACAAGTGCCTTAACCTCGATTGTCCGATTCTGGTATTTAACAATCACTGTTGCCCAGTAATGCAGAATTCTTCTGCTGCCGTCGTAACTTTGCACATCCACTGCTTTATCTTGTCGGATTTCCCTTTTGTCTGCCAGGACCTCATTTATGAGACTCACAGACGCTCCGGTGTCCACTAGCACATGCGTGCCTCTGCCATTAATTTTCATTTCGGCATGAAGAAGGTTAGTCTTCAATAAATATACAACAGCTCTGTCGTATGACACAGATGCACTGTCTTTACACTGTACTTGGCTTTCCATCCTTTCACTCCCAAGTGATATCTCTTTCGCTTCTGCGCTCATCTCCTCTCTGGTTACTATGCTGTTGGCGTCCACTTGACCAACATTTTCGGCTTTCTTCCGCGTAGTTAGGTGTCGGTCGGCATGCGCAAGGGAGTGTACAACAACGTTATTCAGGGCGAGCAAGAGATCCTCGACGGTCTTAGATCTGGCCAGCAGCTGTTTCTGACAGTCTTTGTTCATGCCTAGCATAATCAGTGGCACAATTGATGTCTCAGGAAGGTTTGCGTCAGCGAGCAGGAGTAGCCTTCGCTTTTCATAAAAGTATTCTTGAAGGCTTCCGACTTTGTGTCTAAACAAAATGGCATTGTTGCACCGTTCTAACTGGTTAATTTGAAACGATGTCAAGAAGCTCTGTTTCCATCGACTCCACGTGTCACTAAGGTGGTCTAAGATTCTCATGTCGAACCACTTTTTCGCAATTCCCGACATGGTCTGAGGTTTCTTATCTTATCATCGTCCGAATCACATCGATTTTGTTGGCAGGCATATTCATAAAAGCCCATCCACGTAGTGGCAGCCGTTGATATACAATCAAAATGGTCCTGCTTAATGGCATCACCTTTTGGAACGGCTGTGTGTAATGCCGCCTGGCTCAATATGTTCAAGAGCTGTGACTGTTGCTCAACCTGCTTTGACTGCATCTGCAGTAAGTCAACCATAATAGATATGGTATTCGGTCCAGAAGGTGACTCATCGGACGGTGTCTGACAGTAGTTCTCGTCATGGTGCATCAAACTGCGAAATTCAGCCGTACCTCTCTCTGTCAAGGGACACTCGCGTGAGCTTGCCTTGCTGGTGACGTCGATGAGCGGCTCGATCAATGTAGAAGACCTGCCCGAGTCAGCGTCGCTCTTGTCACTGGGACGGTAGCTACCCGGCGTGTCCATCTTCCGTTCGGCGAGTCTTCTGAACGCGCACTAGTTTTAATCCTGTCGACTGCGCCAAAATGTAAAGAACTCAACCGAGACGGACAAAGCCGTTCCTCCATTTTATTGAACTTCTTCTTCTTCTCCTTCTTCTCCTCCGGTACTCGCGCCACTTCTACTTCGTCTTGACGGCACTCCACAAATAAAAATTTTGATTTTTGCAGAGATAGTGCCTAATAGACCAGAATACATTTTGTATATCTCTTAATTTTCGTAACGTTTCTTATTAGGCGATACAAGCGTGTCTTTACAATGTTTGTTCAATTTTATAGCACAATATCGATTTTCACAATTTATATTTTTATGACATAGATCTCGTTAATAAAATGTTTATGCGTGAAAAGTGAGTTTATTTTGCTTTCTGTTTATGCATTGCAATAGATATTGAGGGCAGTAGTTAATTCACAAAAAAAAATCTGCTCTAACATTCAATAAACACCTATTTTCCCCATGGTAGGAAAAGAATCAGGTACAGGCGCACATGATGAACGCGATCATTTCCGAACGTAATCTTTCTCATCAGAAAAAAAAACGCTTATCAAATTTTCACTTTCGCTTTGAGGCAATAAATTTCCGCAAGTAAATTCTGAGAACCAGCGCCCAGCAAGGATAAGCACAGGTTCCACTGTTGTCGTGAGAGTTCGCAAGGCACCCCATGCACACACGAGGAGGACGCACAACACACGCGTCGTTAGCAAGCACGATTGCTTATCTTTTGAATGGTACCATGTGGTCGAAAAGCTATTTCCAAGTTGCTGGTGCTGCGTCGCCGATGTTACTCCCAGCATACATGCCGATGCCTAATGGACGAGCTGAGGCACTCAGACAATACGCATTATTTCTTTACGACGTCCACCCAAATTTCCGCAATAACCAGAGACAAAACGAACGTACCAACGCTCTAAAATAGTTGGTCCACATTGCCCTGGCGCGCCACGCATACGGCCAGCTACCTTCTGGGCCCTTTGTGCATGCTAAAGACGTCGAATTTCATTGCAGAAAACACGCAAGCACACCATCAAGCAAACGGATCTAGCAGCTCGCGCAAACGACCAGCACGTTGAAGAAGAAGATGATGATGATGATTTATTAGCATCCCCTTTAAGACGGGGCGGGTGCAAATGGTCACCTAACCTGCTTGATTTGAAGGTGGAAAAACACCTAGCCTGCTTGATTGAGACACAGGAAAAACAACAGCGTCACCTGCATACTTGTGAGATTGTTGTGGCTACTGTGATGCCCGGAATATTTACCAGTACACTCACGTTTTGTGTAGGGTTGCGCCCAACTACGTACAGATGTTACGAGACAAAAAACAACCGTCGAACAATTTATCATCATCATCATCGTCAGCCTATATTTATGTGCACTGCAGGACGAGGGCCTCTCCCTGCAATCACCAATGACCCCTGTCTTGCACTAGTTGATTGAAAATTGCGCCTGCAAATTTCCAAACTTCATCACCCCCCCCCCTAGTTTTCTGCCATCCTCGACTACGCCTCCCTTCTGTTGGTATCTATTCTGTAACTCTAATAGTTCACCGGTTATCCATGCTACGCAGCACATGGCCTTGTTATGATCGACTTGGAACTGCACCTGTCAAATGTGGGAAACAAGCCCGAGCGCATTTCCCGTGACGAGATAATCCTCTTTCATCCTCGAGAAAGCGTCTCACCTCCACGACCGGAGCAGACGAAAACGGCGAGCTACCAAGAAGGAGCACCCGAGGGAGAGGAGGTCGTCAACTTGACCGGCCGACAGAGGTCTGACACTTCCACAAGTTCCCCGAAGGAGTCATCGGCGGGTTATGATCTTCCTGGAATCTGTATCTCTCCAATGTGGGAAGCAAGCCCCAGCGCTTTTCCCGTGACGAGATAATCCCCTTCTTCCCCGAGAAAGCGTCTCACCTCTACGGAGCAGATGAAAACGGCGAGCTACCAAGAAGGAGGACCCGAGGGAGAGGAGGTCGTCAACTTGACCACCGGAGAGAGGACTTTCCCGAAGGAAACATCGGCCACCACGAGGGGATTTAAGGCCGTCCTGGCCCCCGTGTTAATCAGAACCGCTCGAGACTCGGATAGAGTCAAAACCATGTACCAATGAAGTGAATACAATCTTTTCTATTTTTCTTCATCACGATGCCCGCCTTCATCGTCGTCTCCTGATTCCTGCAGTGACGACCGACCTCACCCGGTCGAGATTATATCAGCTGGTGGCAGCGGTTGGATACTCCACCCTTCGTCCTGGCTTCAGCAGAATGGTGAGCGCTTGACTTTCTTTGAGAATTTGCCAGGTTTTAGCTTCTGTGTTTTCTGAAACGGCGAATTAGTTTCTGTACGTGCAGGCTCCTGTTGAAAGCTTCCTCACGACACAGCAGAGTAAGAAAGTCCTCGTTCGGGATTGACCGTGGATTTGGGCAAACGGAAAAAGCCAGAGTTGTTATTACTTTGTGAAGTACTGGGAATTGAGGTCGGGAAAAGTCAGAGAAAGCCACAGCTCATTGAGGCGATTGAGAAGTGCGGGACTCTTGAGGACGAAATTTCAGAAGCCTGGGAAGAGATAGAGAAATGAGCTGAGAAAGCTGAGCAAAACGCTGCAGAAGAGAGGGAACAGAGAGCTGCAGAAAGAAAGGAACGAGAGGAACAGAGATCTGCAGAAATAAAGGAACGAGAGGAACAGAGAGCTCACGAACTAAAGCTAAAAGAACTAGACGTGCAGCGGGATCTGCCCAGGCAATCAGCAAATAACCTCTTAATTGATGAAAGGCGTCCAGGCGAAGCAAGAGTGAAAATAAGGGATCTTTGCCGTCGTACAAGGTTAACGATGACATGGGATTGTTTCTCGTTATTTTTGAACTAACCTGCGAGAGAAACGGGTTGGCAATAGAGAGTTGGCCGCAACAGATTCTGACCGTTCTTCCTGGCGAAGCAACCGAAATAATTGCAAGGCTAACGAAGGACGAGTCAGAGGACTATCAGACAGTAAAAGCTGCGCTTCTAAGAAAATATCGGCTCTCAGCGGAGGCTTTCCGCCGCCGTTTTCGCGAGGCAGCTAGGACACCGGGCGAGTCTTATCAAGATTTCACTGATAAATTGAAAGCCAATTTAATTGAGCGGCTAAAAGGGGAAGACGCGTTCGGTTGTCACGACAAGGTTGTGAAGCTAATCTGCAAGGAGCAGTTCTATGGGTCCTTGAGTGAAGAGATGCGCCTTTGGATTCAAGATAGGTCGGGCGAAAAGGGCTTGAAACGGGCTGCAGTGCTAGCAGATGAATTCGCCGCACGTCGCGAATCCGAGAAAACACGCGTCAGGCCCTTCACTAAATTCAGTAAAGAAAACAAGCGCCCCTTTCACAACGAGAAAGCTGGAGGTGGGACCAATGACGCGCCGACCGATAATTCCGGAGAGAATGAAACCACAATGAAAGAAGAAAGAGAAACAAAAAAGGCGTTTGAGGCTAGAAAACCGGTCTCTGTTTCCGTTGCCAGGAGCCTGGACACCTTGCGATCGGCTGTAGAAAGCCTAGAATTGTTTTTTCTTTCGTGAATGACGACGACAACTTGGCGCTCCTAGAACCCTACCTTCGCGACCTCGCAGTGAACGGAACGCCATGCAGGGTACTTAAGGAGTCGGCTGCGACAATGGACATCGTCCACCCTGCGTATGTGCAACCTGAGGATTTTACCGGGGAACATGCGTGGATCCGGCAGGTAGCTGAGGAGGATAGTGTTTGCTTGCCCATAGCCAGCGTAAAGATCGAGGGGCCGTTCGGACTATTGATGACTGAAGCCGCGGTATCGCAGAATCTGTCCAAACAATACCCCTACTTATTTTCAAATCGCTCGGAAATGCTGCTGAAGAAAAAGGGCCTCAATTTTGGCGACCCTACGGTCCAAGCTCTCCCGCGTAACACGGCTCAGGAAATCGCGGTAGCAGAGAACAATTGCGCCACGAAAGTGCAAACAGTGGTTCTTCCGGAGGCCGTTCCTTGCGGAGACAAGGCTTGTTTCAGCAGCCCTAAAAAGGTCAAGGATGCGCTGAAAAACTCCCTTGTACTTCCGCATTTGAGCGACAGTCCTGAACCGCCCAAAGGAGAGGAGACTGACATGGCGGCAAAGAGCAGGCACATGACACTCGGGGATAGCAGAGGCACATTCAGTGACCGCCTGGCGAGGAAAAAAATTTTAAGACGGCGCTTAGGAGCGAAGTATTTAGCGCAGCCCAAATTCGAGAAAGGCGCCACACCGCAGCCCGTAAGCAAAGGGACCAGGCCATCATGCAGAACGTCAAAGGGCTCGTTATGGTGGTTGAGAAAACTGAGACGTCTAAGGCGGATGACATCAGCAAAGGGCGCGTCTCCGCGAGTAGGACTGCAGCTGAAAGGGTCAACCTGGCTGAGGTACGCGCGCACGCACAGGGCCAGTCAAACAGTCAATGAGGGGGAATGCGCCGCGAGAGCGAGGACAAAAGAAGAATGGCGATTCTCCTCGCGTTTACGGCCTCCCTCTCCGAGACGCGAAAGAAAGCTGCGGCCACACGAATTGACAGGTGACGGGAGGGGGAAGTGTATGTCTGGCACCCTTTTGTTGCCCATGGCGAGGCCCAATGACTCTCAGATTGCGACCTAGTCGAGTGCGCATTAGGATGTAGTAATTGTCGAATTGGGCGCCTCCATAAGGTTCCCGTTTGTAAATTTGTAAATAGAGCACGCTGCATTTTTTTTTCATTTGTTAGTTATTAAGACCTTATTTCTTTTAATTTCAAAGGTTCCGCGTTAATCTCGGTGATTCGTTTTGATGATTGTTATGCGCGCCAGTTACGCGAATAAAGCTGTGAAGCAGGTTTTGCGATGGTGGTGGCACGGGAACGCGCAGGTTTTGTAGATCGGCATTTACATTGGAGGTTTGTAGAAACAAACCATTTTGGCTCATTCAATGCTTACAGGGTAGGTGCGTTTATCGGCTACCATTGTAGAATTTGGATTTGGTGAAACGCGTTCGGACAAGCAATTTTCACGGTGTCACGCGCAGATAGAGTATGGCTTTTCGTTTTCTGGCTTTAAATGCCACTTTATGAATCAGCTTAATTAGGAGTTGAAGCGGTCATCAGAAGCGCTGGTACTGGCAGATACTATTGACCCAACGAGTAACGAACTCACTGCGCAGCAGTTATCCGTCTGATCATTTTCAATGCACTCTCAGTTTCTCAATAAATGTGGCTTTCCCGGGCAGGAGAAACAAAAACGTTAGGTATTAGGTTAATTGAAATATGCTGTTAAGTCTAGTTTTTTCCTTTTGTTAATTTTCGGGAAGCTCGAACGAGGGCTGCAGGTTTAATTCTGATAAGGTTTTGTGTGAAGAATGTGTGAACCTGGCAGTTCTCATGGTTAGTTGGGTGCTCTCTGTTTGTTGTGCCTTGGGCTTGGCGTGGTCTATTTCGAGAGGGTGTCACCTGGCCGGCCTTGGAACGAACGGCGAAACGAAGCAGAGGCACGGAGTCTACGGTCTCTTCGAGGTGCTTGGATGCTGCAACCCCTTCGAGACCTCCTGTGGCGGCGGACGGGCTGTTATGACCGGCTTGGAACTGCACCTGTCAAATGTGGGAAACAAGCCCGAGCGCCTTTCCCATGACGAGATAATCCTGTTTCATCCTCGAGAAAGCGTCTCACCTGTACGACTGGAGCAGACGAAAACGGCGAGCTACCAAGAAGGAGGACCCGAGGGAGAGGAGGTCATCAACTTGACTGCCCGACAGAGGTCTGACACTTCCACAAATTCCCCGAAGGAGTCATCGGCAGGTTATGACCTTCCTGGAATCTGTATCTCCAATGTGGGAAGCAAGCCCCAGCGCTTTTCCCGTGACGAGATAATCCCCTTCATCCTCGAGAGAGCGTCTCACCTCTACGAAGCAGACGAAAACGGCGAGCTACCAAGAAGGAGGACCCGAGGGAGAGGAGGTCGTCAACTTGACCACCGGAGAGAGGACTTTCCCGAAGGAAACATCGGCCACCACGAGGGGATTTAAGGCCGTCCTGGCCCCCGTGTTAATCTGAACCGCTCGAGACTCGGATAGAGTCAAAACCATGTACCAATGAAGCGAATACATATTTGTCTATTTTTCATCATCACGATGCCCGCCTTCATCGTCGTCTCCTGATTCCTGCGGTGACGACCCACCTCACCCGGTCGAGATTATATCAGCCTGCCCAGCTCCAGTGTTTCTCTTAATGTCAATTAGAATATCGGCTGTCCCCGTTTACTCTCTAATCCACACCGCTCTCTTCCTGTCTCTTAACGTTAGGCCTAACATGTTTCGTTCCATCGCTCTTTGTGCGCTACTCAACATGTTCTCGAGCTTCTATGTGAACCTCTAAGTTTCTGCCTCACATATTAGCACTGGTAGAAGGCAATGGTTGTTCACTTTTCTTTTCAACGACAGTGGTAAGCTCCCAGTAAGGATTTGGCAATGTCTGCCGTATGCACTACAACACGATTTTATTGTTCTGTAAATTTCCTTTTAGAAAATTTATATTTTACGCTATTGTTTAGCATAGAGGGGAATTCTATGACGTATTTTCAATTTTGAATCGCTTCTACTGCTAAAGCCAGCAAAGCCATGTCCTTCGAGATCGGGTTACGCTATCTTTAGGAACACATACTTCAGCAAACAGCGCAAAAACAGCGCACAAAGCGTTGTTTCTCTTTGCTTAAGTATGTGTTCGTACCATCAAGCCCGCCTAGGCACTATTCTGAAATCCTTAGGAAGCCGTCGCTGGGGGGTGACTAGAATTATTTGGGCCACGGTGAGCTGTCTCAAAGGCCCTGAATGACGTTTTGCGTTCCTGCCTGGGCTGTCTACGCCTTCACTTCGTTATAAATAACTTCCTGCTGTCGTCAACATTAATTCTGACTTCAAGAATTGTTAACACGTACTGGGAGCTACACAAGCGCAGTGTGCGATGTTTCAATGCGCGTTGCAAGTATGTGAGTCGGAAAGCATCAAACCTACGACGGTTCTTCGCTTGTGCGGCGCAGGTTGCACCCCGGTCGTCCGTATCTTCTTTTCCTGTTGGTGGATTTATTGTGTGCGGGTTGCACTGCTGACTTCCGTGCCTTCTTTTTTGATTGTGCGACCCACGAAGATTCCTAAAAAAACACATGCCTCTGCAGCGTACATGTGTCCTATGAGTTCTTTGTCGGTAATGTGCGGCGGTGTACGATGTGTTTGCAGCCAAGTGCTGCAGTGCATTTCAGCGATTGTGTTTCATCAATATCTTTATGATTTGCATCTATCTGCTATAGAAGCCACAACGAGTTTGCATGACGTCTCATTGGGATTGTGAAATTTTCGGTCTTCTAAGCATTCTTCAAAGAGTGGGCTTTTAAAGATGTTCTTGCATGATAGTAAAAATGTCTGTAATGAGGTTTAAATAGACGCAGTTTTATTCTTTGAACATTAGCGTGAGTGGTAATTTTACGAGATGTTAAAAATCCAGCTCTGGACATCAAGCTATGAAGCATAATGTCCAGATTTGTTACAGCACGAGAATCTGACTATGATGTGTCAATGGCTCGGAACGTTTTTGGTGCTGGGGGGCTTGCACCATGTCAAAAACGAATGTAATTGTCTACTCATCTGAAGTAGTGCATATCATTTCTTCATATCATTTGTTACATGTACAAAGTTTTCATGCGCGCACTGTTGTGTTTCCGAGTTAAAAAAGAACAATTTTAGATAAAATTCAACCGTTTACGTTGCAGTGTTTTGACTTGAATTCAGGAGTATTATACGTTGTGTCGTGCATAGTTATATGTAGAAGTATTTATTTGAGTACAGAAAATCTGGTTCTTCCATCGCCTCCAGTTTGGAAGTCATGAAGCAAAAAAATATTTTAAAAAATCAGGCAAGTTTGCAGTCGGTCGCGCAAAGCTTACGCACAGCGAAGCTTACTGCCCACTGAACACAAGACGTTTTGTAGCCGTCTTGGACCAGCCAAAATGAACTAGAACGTCTACAACTATTCAAGATGGCTACAAGACGTCTTTATATGTACGTCTTGAAGATGTCTTGCGAGGGACGGCTTGAAGGTGTCTTGTTAAGCTGTTTTAAGCTATCATCTTGCTAAGACGGCTACAAAACGATTTGTAAAAACGTCTCGAAGATATCTGTGCGGATCCTTATCCAGGTATATGTATACAATATGCATTTCAGTTCTTTCCGCTGCTTTATACGGTTGTTATATATTTAGCACCCATACTGGCCACGCAGTCTGTACTTAAAAACATGTACATGCACTGCCTTTCCTTTGGTTTGTCATATTACCATCCTGTAAGGTGTACAATTCCATTGGCTGCGCTGTACGTCCGGTCGTAGCGTCTATACGTATTTCACGATGAAAAAAAAAAAAAACATGAAGCAAACGTAAAAAATGTGCTAGATTGAAGGCAGCATACATGCAAGACCTAAGGCCTTTAACCACGTTAATTGAGGAAACTGAAAAAGTGAAAAATAAATTCAAGGGTTGTACGTGCCTAAAATATGAAGCAGACCGTAGGTGGAGACTCCGGATTAATTCTGACCACCTGGGTTCTTTAAGATGCACATCAATCTAAGTACACGATCGTTGTTGCGTTTCGATCCTGTCGTACCCGCGATCTCTAGCTGAGCAGCGCGATGCTATAGCCACTTACTTACCTACCGTGGCGGGTAACAGAAAAACGTGTGCCTACGCTGAGCAGCGGCGCAAATTTAGTGTGAGCGTTAATTTCAGATAGATGAACAGGTGAGTCCGATGATATATTTTTGTGGCAGAAGATCGATCGGGTTTTTACCTGTGCGGTTTTCTGCAGGCTGTCACAATGGGCGTTTTTCGCACGATGCTAGTTCAACCTCCCCGCCAGCGCGTTATTTGACAGTTTTTAGCTCCTACGGCAATCTGCACATTGAGCTGCATCAAAATTCCGCTGTCAGCTGTTCAATCCAGTAGTAAAAAAAAAAACTATAGTATCGCAACTTCATCAATTTCTTATAACACTTTTCACCGTCGTGTACTCCGAAGTTGTGAGACTGAATCGTTCATTTCATCGCTCTTTCAAATTAAATACCTATATACGCTCAAAAGCTATAGCTAAAACTGGCGCTATAAATAATGATGTGCACGTTGGGGGGAGAGCAGCATATCATGGCATTTCATCTAGACGTGTTCGTTTTGCCCAATTATTTGCAACCACGTACCGCACGGCGATTTTAGAAGTGCACCACATATTGTAGTAAGCTTTGCCCGAAATTTTAATACTGCAACGTTTATTTGCGACATATTTGAAATGTTTTGAATGACCTTGCTTTGTATATTTACTTGGAATATTTTTCACAATAGAAGCGCGCACTTAACAAAGTCGTAACACTGCACCAAAACCGATATTGCAGTCACCAGGCCTGCGCACGGTTGGCCAGCAGCTCAGTGCAGCCATATACAGCCGATGCATGGCGGGGGGGGGGGGGGGGGGGTATTATGCCAGCGTCTACCTAGATTGGAGCGCTTAAGGCGGGCAAATTTGCTTTCGAAGGAAGTTTGTAGTCCACGTGCACTTCTCACAACGTTTACAAGGGCTTTGCCCAACATAAAACACCTTCGATAATTCGCGGTATCTTTCAGAGCCGCGTATACTGAATCTACTCTGTCTGCTTTGGACGTGTTCTTAGGTGCGCATTACAAAATTGCGATATCGTTTAGTATTGCTATGTCGCAGAGTTTTAAACTTGACACTTTCGAATTTTCGAGACTCTTTCGAAAGACAGCGCCGACATTAAATCAACATCTGCTTCCAGCCCATACTTGATTTTACATTTTATTTTAAATGCAAAAAACGTCATCGAAATCGGTGTAGCGATTCCTGAGAATGTCGATTTCACCATTCCTAACTATCCGGAGCTAACGCTGCAAGCATTGCGCATTTCAGTGCGCGCGCTCTACACGAGCGCGTTTCCGGAGTTTCCTTTCTCCATGCTAACGAAAGGCTAACGGCGCCGTGACTGGCAGACATGGAAGGAGGATGAGATTGGAATTTTCTACCTCCCCCCATGCCCGACGGCCCTGGCTGCATAGCGCCGTTGCCTCTTCACAACCACTCTCTCTAGACGCCTCCAACCTCATTTTGCCATTCTCTCTCACGACCTGCCCTTCGAATCTTTCCCCTTTCACATCTTTCACGGCGGGAAGCGGCGCCGGTTGCTCGGGCAAGTCGGTTCTCGTCCTTATTTTGTAGCGTTAGCTACACTGGCCTAGCCAAGCCCGTTTCGCGCCGCGCGGCACATAAAGAGCCGTGCTGCGCATGCGCAAGGATCAGTGATGTCACACGGCTTGCGCACCGGAGCCGGCACCTCTCGCTCACTCCGCCGCCGCCGCGCGCGACTCACCGCCGCCGGTCTGCGCATTCCAGAGGAGTGACGTCGTAGCCGTGGTAGACGTACTGGCGCCGGCGCTCGCTCGCTGTGCAGTCGCCGTCTGACACTGCGCTGGAGCCGCGGCGCTTCTGACTGGCGTTTGCCAGTGTGGTATAGCCATGGAGAAGGAGAGCGCAAATGCTGCTCAACAGCGCAGAAGAACGGAGAAGCTTGACTCATCGGATCCCGAAGTAGTTGCCTGGCAATTAGCGGTTGAGCGTAGGAGACAACCAGGAAAGCTAAGAATAATCAGCTGAACCTTTGCTAACGCTACGTATATCCTGGCATAGCCGAGCTAAGCCACTGCAACTATTTTTCTCTTTGAAAACTAGCAGAGCGTGCTCTCCATTTTGTGTCTACGATGCGTTAACCAAGGACCGTTGCTGACCCTCGGAGTACGCGGCGTCGCTTCTTTGACTCGGAAAGCGGATCCTGCCTCGTCGATACGGACAAAAAAAGTGAGTACCGCACGAAAGTGCCTTATTTCTGGGAATTGTTACCCCCAAATGCCCTTTGTATGGGCATGCCACGTTTGCTCGATGCGTTCGAAAAGTATACTGTGAGCTTGCCGCTGTCTTGAATTAAACGTTGATACATGTTTGTCACAGATCAAATAATGCTTGCGAATATCCATTTGTGAATAACTTTCATGACGCGTTTTCGTGTTTTCCTCGATGATCCTGACAACGTGCGAGATATAGCGCTGCACTGACAAATTTAATTCCTTATTATATTGCAGTCATCCATGGTCCGTGGAATGCGTTCGGGACAGTTAGTGTCCCTGTGGGGGCGAAATGCTAAAACACCCGTGTACTTAGATTTAGGTGCACGCTAACGATTCCCAGGTGGTATAAATTATTCCACAATTCCTCACTTTGGCGTGCCTCATAATGCAGATCGTGGTACTGGCGCGTAAAACCCCATAATTTTTGAACGTTAAGGAGAGTCAAATACTCATGACAGGTTTATCACAGCTGCTGCTGTAGGCATGCCGAAAGTTTAGGGCTTCAACTAGCGTCGCTCGTTTGGCGATACAGAACGCTGCTTCCTCTTATAGTGGCCCACCATTCCCGCATTGTTGGCGATCACGAACGCGATCAGGCAAACTTGCGTAGCCGACATAATTTGTTTGGCATGTTTATTGTTATTCAATTCCTGGCTGGCGCGGTAGCGCCGTTCAAAAATATTCCCGCCTGGCATCTTGATCCCCATTGTTCTTGCGTAAAATCGCGCGCTTGCTGTTGCGTGTTACTGCGCTTGCTTGCAATGTGTTACGTTTCAACTCGTATTGTACTGTTTGCGTGTGGGCCACCTGTTTTATTATTTTGATTTCCGTTTAGTGACGGTAATGTAACTTGTAATATGCATTCGGTCGAGCTACAGTGACCCACGTTTCGAATCTATTGATTGCTGGTTGGCACTTCTAAAATATTGCGACTTTGTGGGTGCCTGCTCATGGATGCAGACTCAGGAACACGCCGTTTTGCGCATAATTTTCTTTCGCACTATCAATTTAACCCAGTAACTGTGCGTGGCTTAAATTAATTCGCATCGGCGTTTGTGCTGCAAGTTATAACCTCAACTCATAATCTACTCGCGCGTAGCGTCAAGCGTTGAGCAAACTTAGACACTTGCAGCGTTGTATCAGCAAGCTGAAGCGCTGGTAAACAGACCGATGCATGAGAGAGTGGTTTCCTGTGATGCGCACAACGATGGGCCTTTGTTATCGCAAGACTAATTATTTGCACCGCTGAAAAGGTCATTTCTTATTCCTATTGTTCCATAGACATGCGGAAATATAGTTTACAAGTCAGGCCGCATTATTGTTCCAGAGCGGATTATGTGTTCATATACATGATGTCTTTTTTTTAGCGGCAACAATTTAAAAAAAAATGCCTGTGGCAGATAGCACAATTATAACCCTTGATCAAAATTACTCGATAAGGCGGCCATTACGTTACGAGAAATCAATATGCTTTTCGAATAATTTACTTAATTGCGCTAATAAACACTAACTACTTTGCAGCACATATTTTAATCTACGCATTGTAGTTAGTGGGTATGAAATGCATATCGACTTAGAACGAGATTTGAGGACTACGCTAGTTTCGATATAATAATTTTGAATGTGTCCACCGAAATGCATTGGCGTTCCAGTTAGTGTGTGCTTCAATGTATGAATCAGCCTTTTCTTAAAAATTAAGTTTAAAAACTGTGCATTTTTACTGCAAGTTTGATACTGCATATATCGAAACCGTTGCCATCCTCAGAATTTGTTCCAAGTCGATATGCCTGGCATAATCACTAGCTACGATTAAAATATGTGCAGTGAGGTAATCAATAAAAGTTCTTTATTGTAACTGTCAATTGTTCAATTAAAAGTTTTGATTTTTCGTAGAAGTAATAGGCCACCTCATCGAGTAATTTAGAACAATTCGGACAGCACAATTGTACTGTCTGCCACATGTTCTTAAAATTTAGTTCAGCTGAAATAAAAAGGACCATGTAGAATGAGAACATACCGTATGTTCTCATTCTACAAGGTTTTATTTTTTTTTAACTGATCCAAATTATATAAAAAAAAAACATTGCATGTGGCAGATAGCACTTAGGCAAGTGCAATGGTCCAGTCATATCACATGCCTCAAACCATTACGTTATTAAGCTGCTTTCTGTGTCACATAGAGAGAGAGAGAGAGAGAAACATTGTTTAATGAAATGCTGGAGATGGTAGCCTGGCTATTCGCCTGACATGCTATTCCAGGTGCTTAATAACGTAATGGTTTGAAGTAGTGATATGACTAGCCTATGGCGCTTGTCATGTAATTGTCATTTTAATTGAGTATGTTGTTACCGGTAAGCTGAACCAACCGCTAAGTAGGTTGAGCTTACCACTGAGGCGAGGATGACAGAAGAAAGTGAATACGCCATTGAGGCCTCAGTAATGACAGAACAAGATGTTGGCCTTAAGAATACCACACGGATGCAATGTCAAATCGTTTGCGCCTTTAAATAAATAAATTCTAAGTGTGGCCTGTATGTGCGGCATATGCATTTTTGTGTCCTCATTAACTGCTAGTTTCGACCGAATTTTTTTATGCTTCTTCACTTGGTTATTGACAAATCTATCAGTCCTAATTTAAACCACAAGAATGATTAATACGTAGAATTTTGCTCACATTGACTTGCATACTTTGCAACAGCTAGGATAATCAGTTCAAATTCAATGCTGCATCTGGCTTATGTTTTCTCTTGGTTCTGGAGTTCATGTTACAAGAAGAAAAAAAAAAAAACAAAGGACGCCGATCAAAAAGTGCTAATAAGAATTTGACGTACGGAAGCCTTGATCAAAACACGAACTGCTCGAAACGACGGCATTCTGCGTCTGCAGGCAGGATATTGCCATCGTTGCGATACAGCGGTTTTTTTTTTTCTGCAGTTTTCTGTAGTCTGGATAGCAAGGTATTCGGGAAACTCTTTTCAAATCCAGTTTCTTTAGCAATGATAGAAGCCTTTTCTCGTCGTTGGCATATTCAGCCTGCCACGTGCTCCGCAACTGCAATGTAAACGACATTGTTTCTTCACTTCTGATTCATTTCTAATTCATCTCTTTGACATAATTTCTTGCTTCAAGCGGTTTCAGAGAGACTGCTTTCGCTGATGTAAAGATAGTCGCGATTCGCGCAGGCTGTTCTGTATACAATGCTTGGAACATATCTTCTGAATCTTCACATCTGCCTGTTCATGCTGCAACTAGCGGGCCTAAACGTGGGACATTGACTTCATAGGGTTTCAGAACAATTGCGATGGCCTTGCTCACTCAAGTGACATAGGCGAGGGTCGTGCGAGCTCGAGGGCGCGCGTGGCGGGCAATGGGGCAGGCCTCAACGATATTTCATGGAACGAATGAACATTTCCGGTTATGCTCACTCGGACGTAATCTGTGCAAGTCATTGTCAGAAATCTGGTCGCGAGGATTTTAAATAAAAATTTTACGGCGATCCCGGCAAATTTGCTCTAAATCAGAACGCTCAGGGCAGTGGCGTATCAGGTGGGGGTGGGTGACCGGGCTTCCGCCCCTCCCCCTCTCCAAATTTTGTCTATTTCTTTACGGCCGGCGCCCTGCTCCCTTTTGTGCCTGGCACGTCGCCTATATTAACAAAGGCGCGTATCCTTCGAACGTGCGGCTATTATGGGCATTCGCGTCTCAACGCTTCTCCGACGCCTGGGAGCTTAAAAGAACGAAGCACCACAGTCAGGACGATCGCAGTGCTTTAGCTCCCCCAACCCCACCCCTGAAAAAAATATCCGGGCTACGCGCCTGGCTCAAATTACGTCGCGAACATTCTGAGTGCGGTTACCCCGGAAGTGTTTCATTCGTTGCGTAGAACATCGTTCAAGTTGACCAGTGACTTCGCTTGGCCGCGCGTCCTTGAGTCGACGCTGCCATTCAACATGTCCCAAGAGGAGGCCTTGTCACGTTTTGTGAAAACGTATGACGCGCGGCGCATATATGTTCCTGCCTGCACGTTGCATCAGGAACTGGTACATGTGAAGGACACGGTGTAGAATTGTTTTTCGGCGCAAACTGCTACTACATTTAAATCAACAAAAGATGCAATTTCGAAAAAGGGCCTGCAGCATGTGTATGATTTGAAAACGAAAAATGTCGCTTGCGATGTAGTTGTGGATGACGTGGCAACCTCCAACCATGGCACTGGCCTTCTTGGACAAGGATGTTGTTATCGCCAAGAATCCGGATTTCACGGTAGTATATCGGGAGCTTGCTACCGGGGCTACAGATAAGGCCGAATCGCAGCGATGGCATTGTTGCATCTGCATACGGAAGATACCTAGGTCGGATTTCTAACAGTTAGTGTTTCCAAACAAGGCTGCGGTATAAATGAGTCGGAACTCTTACCAGTCATATGCAATAAAATCTTTTTATAGCGAAGCCCAAGGGGGAGCCAAAATTACGTCATTATATTCATTACTGCCGTTCACTGCAATACATGCGCAATGTCGCGCACAAATTTCAACTTGTATAGAAGAAGACGGCTTTTCGGCCAGCAGAACCACTACATGGCCACGTGCTCGCTGAACTTCTGATAAAACAGCAAAAGAAACTTCGGTGTCCTTAACACACCACTTCTTAGCATCTGACACGATTGCCTTTACGATAGCTGCCTTCTGTTTCAATGTGATGATCTTTCGTTACCGCTTTTATTTGGGTCGTCTCCAGCATCGCGAAACCGCTGAAACGGTGACGGTTGAATAGGTTGCACGCTGCGACACCAACAATGCTCGTCATGTGCGAGCAGCACGTGGTACACACAGGGAGGCGTGGCCTCTGAAATTGCACCGGCGCAATCTCTGAGGCCTCGCCTATAGCTGCACTAACTAGCCTGCGCGGTGCCGCAGTGAGAGGAATTGCCACGGCGATCTAGAGTCTGCTTATGCGCACCTACGCGTAGTGGTGACAAGGACCAGTGTTGAACGGTGGATTCAACGCAAATACGTAAACGTTTTAAACATCGGCAAGGAATGTGTGCTCTACCCTGCGGAAAGCAGACGCGAGCCTGCAAGGGTCGGGCATTTCTTTTTTCGGAGAAAACTGAAGTTTGGTGTATCTATTGGCAGGATAATTTTACTTCGTTGAAACGAGGTTATAAAAACATTCATCTCTTCGGTGATTTCAGCGGGAACGTCATTTTGTTGTATACAGTAATTTGTTATATCCTGTTTCGCTTTAACGAAGTTTCACTGTAACATATTTGTTAATCTTTTGTCTTACCTTCTAATTGCAGGTGCAAAATCTGAGGCCAAGCATCATTAGAACGCGCTAAATTTTCTGCGGGTGCATCATCAGCCTGTGGAAATGTCTAAGCCAGTTCCCTGAATTGTGAAGTGACCAATTATAACAGACAGCCACAATGCAAAACTCTAGGAAGTGCATTAGAAACATTTTGCTTATGTAGTGGCATGTTACTGATTTATTAAAAATTCTTTCAAACCATTGACCACTTTAGCAATTCATTTGTGTGAACAATCTTGCTTTATGTTAAGCCTACGTGGCTTTGACACGTGTTTATCGCTTTTGTGGCTTTGCCAATGTTTCAGTGTTGCTATGGTAGGTTGTAAGAAATGGGCCATAGGGATTGGTACTGTCGGTGAAGCCAACCTTTTTTCAATATTGCAAAGAATACGAACATCCTCATTGATTTCTCTATGTAGCAGATAACAAGGAGACACTCAATTCCTTTATAATTAATGCTATAATGGAAGGGTGTTTGGTGTATCTAAATTCTTGAGTGTGCCAAACATCCATGCAAGGAAAAATTCTGTAATAGTGTTGCAGGAGTCTTTGATATTATTCCATCTGCAAATCTAGATCAGTGTTGACAACGTAAGTAAAATTATATTGGGTCTTCCCGGACCATAATGAGCAATGTATGCCGTGTCTAGCAAGATCACTGAAGCTACGCAACATTTCGTTGGATAGTTGACATCGGAAGGAGACAGACCATCTCGATTGTAATATGACGTAATTTCAGCTTCTAGAGACTTTAAAGTATGCTAGTGCTTCCCCTAGCTCACAATAGATTACGTGTTGAACTAAAGTTTAGAGAGTTCAAATCCGTTGTACTTAATATAGTATGTATATATTGACAGTCACCGTGTTTATTCCTTATTTGTTTCTTCACTTTTTTTCCACAACGGGAAGACTTGGTAACTTTATGGAATACATTGTGTTGAAATAACCTACGTCGTGTTCAGATTTCACGTCCTGCGCACTTTAGACTAAGTATATTTACACTCACTATCTTTTGGAAATACTGTAAAACAATTTAGGGCTTAATTAGCTAAATACGAACGGCTAGAAAAGGTCATGCCTTAGTTGGCAAGTAGATGTTCAAAGCATTTAAAAACGTTTTCAAGACATCCTCAAAACGTCCAGCAGAACGTTTTGTAGCCGTTTTCAAAACGTTCGCAAGATGTCTTGCAAGACGCTTTCTAGCCGTCTTTAAGACGTCTACCAGATGTCTTGCAAGACGTCTGATATCCCAAATTTGGAGGTGCATTAGACGGTCTTAGAGACGGCTACAGAACGTTTTAAGACGTCCGACAAAATCTTGGTAAGATGTCTTCAAGAAGTCTTAATATCTTGCCAGAACGTCTCCAAGACGTCCTGTCAACGTTTAAAATGGTTTTGAAGACGTCTTGCTTATCTTGTCAAGACGTCTTGAAGACGGCTTCTAGACCAATGTGTGTTCAGTGGGCTGGCTGCTACTGCTAGGTATGAACTTGGTTTAACTTAACTACGAAGCGCTGGACGCGTTGGCGCCTACAAGCTACAGCGTTCCTGGCAAGCCACAAACGCACGCAGGCTAACCAAGGTTGGCGCAGTGCCAAGAACGCTGCTGCTTGCCGACGCCGAAAGCGTTGGAGGATAGCCACTCGATGTCAATCGGCCAGCTTCGCTGTGTCTTGAGCTTTGCGCGGCCTGGTGCAAGCTTTCGCCTTTTTTTCTCTCCTGGCTTACGCGCCGCGGAGAGAAGAGAGGTAGATGTCGGGAAGGCAGGAAGCTGGCGAGAAGGAGACCGCGTGCATGCATGCACGCGGTCTCCTCCTCCGGATTGCCATGGCTACCACGGCTGCACCCCACAAATTACGGGTGGCTTAAACAGCTTTGCTGTTCAAATTATTTCGGCCTGTTCTGAAATATAATGCTTACACACAATGTTGTTAGTTTGGTAATAGGCTTTGCCATCAAATTATTGTGTATGTGGGATGTTTACATCAATTTGTCGGGACAATGGTGAAGAACATGACATGAGCAGCAATCTTATCACTAAAAATAAGCTTATATGTCACACTACTCCTAAAATGACAGATTTACTGAGCGAACGTGTGTGTGGTTGTCTGAGTTACACATTTGCCAAGCAATCTGTAAGCACAGTGTTTGTGCTTTAGTAAATATCATCCCTTTCTTCCGTTCACATTGCGGAATTCTTATCTTGTTCCCACATAATGTTTAGTATAATATAACGTAAACAACAGCAAGCTATATGAAGTAAAAGTGTTAGATAAAAGTAATGGCTTTCAGCAAATCACTCGAAATCTATGTTATGGAAGCTAAAATCAAAAACTTCCATTTATCATAACCGCTTTGTTATAATGCCTTTATATGAAGCGTAGGAATGGTACGCATTCATTAGTCATTACACCTATATATTTTGAAATTACATTTCTTACAATGCGTCATATCAGGCAACAACATCGAAGCAAGACACTAGGATTAAAGAAGCATAATATACCCCGAGTTGTTTGTCCGCATGATTGCCTATTTCCCATGGGACTTTTGCTTGTGCCAGGGCAAAGATTAACCATCCAAGTTACTGCTCTTATAGTAAAATTCGAATTGAGTGGATTTAAGCAATAAACCGAATTGCAAATTGACTGGCCCAGGAAATATATACCTATATAGATTTACATACACAATGTACCATCATTTTATAAAGAAGCTTTGCCGTGCATTCCGAAGTTTTGCAACCAAATGCGTAACTTCGTGGTGATTGAAACTTTTGTGGTAATGCAGAGAATATCATAATTCAGCTCATTTTTTCTGTCATAAGTTGAAGGTACAACTCTCATGCAATAGTTTCAATTGTAATGGTTGCCATCTTTAAAATATTCTGCTTGCCACTCTCTGTTCCTTTGGCACATTGAATCATTGAAGTTTTTCCATGCTCTGATTACATCTTCACGATTTTCCTTTACTCAGCAGCTTCATCATAAGTGCTAGACACCATCCTGACTAAATATGTCTCCTCATCACGGCACCGAGACATTTAAGTAGTGTTTTAGCCCACAATATAAGACTGTGGAATACGTTATCAGGTCATTTTCGTTCTTTGTCATCTGCTGAATTCATCGTGCATGTTTTAACCATTCATCTTGCATTGCATCGTGTTTTCTTTTCGCTTTTTTTCTTCCGTTGCTAAATTTGTGCTCTGGACTCCCCATTCCTGCAACAGCCCTTTTGGGTCAATAGTACGCTGAAATAAATAAAAGAAATTAATTTCAATCTTATGAATGTGTTAATTTGAATGGAGATAATTTTGTATTAAAAGATCCCTAATCATACAAAAAGCAGAAATGACCTTTATAAACCGAGCCACTAATCTGGTGTGCAAAAGCTAAGTTTACATGACAACACACTGGCCTACTTGCCAGACACCACCACGCACAGTGATATGCCCACCAAGTCACGCTAAGCTACTGATGTGTGCACACCAAAGATCTCTGGTGTGCACGCCAGGTAACAATAAGCCATCCTGGCATGCACATGAGATGACACCAGACCGCTCTGGTGTGCACACCAGCCCCGCAGGGGCGTCTGCGCAAGCAGGCGTTTGGTGAGTTGCGCCACCACGTACCCGAGCACACGAGGTTTGGAACCTCCCGCGTCTAACCGTGCGCGGCTTAGCCGTGTCCGGGGAAAAGGGGATCCTGGGGGTTGAGCCAATGCCGGGTGTTCGGACCTTTACGGCCCCTCGGCGGAGGCAACACACCCCTTTGGCCTCGGCTTCACGTAGACGGCACCCCCGGACTGACCCACCCGGGGGAAATCGGTAGTTGCCTTTTCCTGTCTCTCTCTCCAATCTTCGTCTTTCTCTCTCGCCTTTTCATCTTTCCTGTCGTCTACTCTCTTCTATATTACTTCCGACCTTCTTGGCAGCGAGGGTCAACCCCGTGTGAGTAGCCGACCTAGGTTATTTCATATTCGGTTATAGTGGTGACGTACAGCTGGCGTCCGCAGGACTTGTTTTTATAAGACATGTGGCGTCCCCTTGTTGGGCTCCACGGTGGGCGGCTGGCGTTACTACCGAAAACTGAAAATTTTCCATGGATGCTCCTTTCCCAAGCTCTCTGATCGCCTTCAGAAACGAGGGCGCACAGAAGAAATATTTAAATTTCTTGGTCGCAACACTGAGAATTTCCCCCGCTATCAGGTAATACACTGTGAGAAACCAGGAAAGACAACGAGAATGATCTCGCCCTTCCTCGTTTCCAAAAGTCTAACTCAGACAATTGGCCGAGGCTATAAGGCAACCAGACTTGCGAGTGGCGACCTTCTCTAGGAACTACATGACAAAAAGCAATATGAAAAACTTTGTAATCTAGTGTCTCTCGGGGAAATACCAGTTTCAGTGACCCCACACCGCACCATGAACACCATCCGCGGTGTGATTTCCGATGATGATCTCATGCAGCTGACCGAGACTGAACTTCTGGAAGAATGGAAAGAACAAAATGTTATCAACGTAAAACGAATCAGAATGAGGCGTGATGGTAAAGAAATTGACACTAAGCATCTAATACTCACATTCGGTTCCAGTGTGCTGCCAGAAACCATCGAGGCAGGTTACATTAAAATCAGAGTAAGGCCGTACATCCCCAACCCTCTCCGTTGCTTCAAATGCCAAAGATTTGGCCACAGTTCACATAACTGCCGAGGCCGTCAGACTTGTGCGAAATGCAGTGCGAACGAACACCTCTCTGAATCATGTGAAAACTCTCTCCACTGTGTAAACTGTGATGGGGAGCACGCCGCATACTCGCGGTCGTGCCCTACCTGGAAAAGAGAAAAAGAAATAGTAACAATTAAAGTAAAGGAGAACATATCATTCAAAGAGGCTCGTAGGCGGCTATCATACCTGCCCAAAAACACCTTTGCCGATGTGACGCGTCAGGGGGCAGCGACACAACGGTTTCAGGCGGCTGTCCGGCTCACACGCAGTGAGCCGCCAGCGACGCCATCCGCCCCCTCGGCGGCTGCAGCTCAGGCTGCTCCGCCATCTCAGAACACGGGGCCATCGACCTCAGGGCTGGTGGCCTCCAAGGTCTCGTCCCTCGAGACGAGGCCTTCACGTCCAACTAACCGCTCACAAGAGCGCGTGTCCAGCGCCTCGCAAGATGCGATGGACACAACAACCGGCCAGACGGCGCCACCAGCGCCTAAGGAGCGGCGAGAATCTCTCGACCGCTCCAGAAAAGAAAAATATCGTATCACGGCGCCTGCAAAGGGCCCCGTGAGCTAATCCTCACCTCTTAAACACACAGCACAAACACATTTACATTATGGAGACACAAATACTACAGTGGAATGTCAGAGGACTTCTTCACAACCTCGACGACATTACAGAACTCCTACACAAACATAATCCAAAGTTGCTGTGTGTTCAAGAGACACATCTGAAACCTACAAACACAAACTTCCTTCGTCAATACACCATCTTCCGAAAAGGCCGTAACGAGGCTAACGCCTCCGGCGGTGTAGCAATAGTTGCCAACAAGTCCGTAGCTTGTCGACACGTCGCCCTTCGGACGCCCCTTGAGGCAGTGTCTGTTCGGGCTATCCTATTTAACAAATTGGTCACGGTATGTTCCATTTATATACCCCCGAACCATAAACTTGAAAAAACAGACCTTCATAACCTTATTGATCAGCTTCCCGAGCCTTTCATGCTCGTGGGTGATTTTAACGCCCACAACACGATGTGGGGCGACTCGCGATGCGACGCGCGAGGTCGACTCATAGAAAACTTCCTTTTAAACTCCGGCGCATGCCTCTTCAATAAGAAGGAGCCAACCTATTATAATCTCCATCACAATACATACTCATCAATAGACCTGTCGATTGGCTCTGCCTCCCTTTTCTCTGATTTAGAATGGTATGTGATCAAAAATCCATATGGAAGTGACCACTTCCCAGTAAGTCTAAACTTGGTAACGCAACGTGACTCCCCTCCAGATGTCTCTCGCTGGAAACTAGCCTCAGTTGATTGGAAATGTTTTAAGGAATCCACCTACCTATCACAGGATTTTATAAGAAACTTAAGTATAGATGATGCCGTATCATATTTTACCGCTTTTATCATTGACGCAGCTGAGAAGTTCATTCATCAGACAAATGGGACTACATCCAAAAGACGGGTTCCCTGGTGGAATGATAATTGCAGACAGGCACGAAAGAGACAAAATAAAGCCTGGGGCAAACTACGCAAATGCCCAACTGCGGAGAACCTAATCGAATTTAAACAGATTAAATCACAGGGGCGAAGGACGCGGCGACAAGCAAAGAGGGCCAGCTGGGAGATGTTTGTCTCGGGAATTAATTCCTATACACAGGAAAAAAAAAGTGTGGAATGGACTCAGAAAGCTTAAGGGGCAATCAACCCACTCTTTGCCTCTGGTAAATGACTATGGAAATAGCTTGGAAGACCAGGCTAACGCTCT
Organism: Dermacentor silvarum; assembly: GCF_013339745.2. Lineage (NCBI taxonomy): Eukaryota > Metazoa > Arthropoda > Arachnida > Ixodida > Ixodidae > Dermacentor > Dermacentor silvarum. The sequence goes on along the minus strand of NC_051163.1, from coordinate 85,874,766 downwards.
CGGGGAGCACTTCGAGTACGTGTCTAGCTCAATCAACTATACACAGTCATTCCTTAAACACAAGGATCAAATAGAACGCATGCCATTAGATCGGAAGTGCAGACGGTTCGAACCCTACAATAGCCCTTTTTCCATTGCCGAGTTAACAGCCTCCTTAAAGAAATGTCAGAGCTCTGCTCCGGGTCCTGACAAAGTAGTCTATGATATGGTCAAATACCTCCACACAGACACCCAAATGACTCTACTCACACTTTTTAATAAAATATGGGCTGCTGGCTACATTCCTTCTACATGGAAAGAAGCAATTGTCGTTCCGGTTCTGAAGCAGGGGAAGGACCCTTCTTTAGTGACAAGCTATCGCCCAATAGCGCTCACAAGTTGCCTGTGTAAGCTATTCGAAAAAATGATTAACTGCCGTCTCCAGCATTTCCTCGAATCAAACAAACTGCTCGATCCATATCAGTGTGGCTTTAGAGAAGGCCGGTCAACAACCGACAATCTAGTACGTATCGAGGCAAATATCCGAAACGCTTTTGTCCATAAGCAGTTTTTCTTGTCCGTATTCCTCGACATGGAAAGGGCCTACGACACAACGTGGCGCTTTGGAATATTGCGGGATATGTCCGAGATGGGTATTCGGGGAAGCATGCTTAGTGTTATAGAAAGCTACCTGTCTAACCGTACTTTTCGAGTTAGAATTGGTAGTACTCTGTACAGACCTTTTATTCAGGAAACCGGGGTTCCACAGGGTGGAGTACTTAGTTGTACGCTCTTCATTGTATAGATGAATTCCTTGCATTCAGTCATTCCACGCAGTATGTTTTATTCGGTATACGTAGATGACGTACAGATAGGATTTCGGTCGTGCAACCTGGCAGTCTGTGAGCGACAGGTTCAGCTCGGTCTCAACAAAGTCTCCAAATGGGCTGATGAAAATGGCTTTAAGCTCAACCCGAATAAAAGCTCTTGTGTTCTTTTTACACGAAACAGAAGATTGAACGTTGATCCTAACGTAGAGCTGTATGGACAGCGGATACCTGTAAGTACCGAATACAAATTTCTGGGCATAATACTAGACACCAAGCTTACATTCATCCCATACATAAAGTATCTTAAGAACAAATGCCTAAAGACAATGAACATTCTTAAACTTTTCTCGCACACAACGTGGGGTAGTGATAGGAAATGCCTCATGAATCTATATAAGAGCCTTATACATACACGATTAGACTACGGGGCTATAGTGTACCAGTCTGCTACGCCGAGCGCGCTAAAGATGTTGGATCCCGTGCACCATCTAGGCATCCGCTTGGCCACAGGTGCTTTTAGGACAAGTCCTGTGGCAAGCCTCTACGTAGAGGCAAATGAGTGGTCACTCCACCTACAAAGGACATATTCCAGCTTCACATATTTTCTTAAGGTAAACGCCAATTCTGAACATCCGGCATATCCGACCATAAATGACACGACTAATACCACACTCTTTCACAATCGACCTGCAGCGAGAGAACCTTTCTCGTTGCGTGTGCGGAGCCTCAGCAAAGAACTAGGTGTACCACTCCTTGAACAACGTCTCATGCCTCCAGCAAAGTTGTTACCGCCGTGGCAGTGGCAGCTCATAAATTGTGACACATCATTTAAAGAAGTCACGAAACATGCACCAGAGGCACACATTAAAATGCATTTCCTAGAACTCCAATCTAAATACTCATGTACAGAGTTTTATACAGACGCTTCCAAGTCACATGCCGGGGTATCTTATGCAGCCATCGGTCCATCATTTTCGGAATCCGGTGTACTGCACCCGGAGACAAGCATCTTTACGGCTGAGGCCTACGCACTATTATCGGCAGTGAAGTTTATAATGAAATCAAAACTTCAAAAGACTATTATATTTACAGACTCCCAAAGTGTTGTGAAAGCATTGAAGTCGCTGTGTAAACACGGAAACCCTGTACTTACTGAGCTCTATTCCATTTTATGCAGAGCGTATATATCTAACCAGCATGTGATTATATGCTGGGTGCCTGGCCATAGAGGCATTGAGGGTAATGAGCTTGCAGACCAGTTAGCCACATCAACTACACCGCAAACTAATAATCCTGCCGCTGCTATTCCTCCCACAGATCTGAAGCCTTTTTTGCGAAGGAAACTGCGAGTCCACTGGCAGCACTTGTGGGACGCTGAAACAAATAATAAACTTCGCATGATTAAACCACATTTAGGTTTCTGGCCCTCAGCTACGAAAACACGATGAATTGATGTCCTATTCTGTCGTCTCAGAAGAGGACACACGTACGGCACCCACAATTTTTTGCTTACTGGTGATGAACCACCAACCTGTGGTAGATGTGGTGAGAGGCTGACCGTCCTCCACGTCCTGCTGGAGTGTCGGGAAGCCGAAACGGAAAGAAGAAAACATTTTCCTGCAGCATACCGTTATCATATCCCTCTTCATCTCATGATGTTTATTGGTGAAGAACCACTTTTTAACGCCAATGCAATCCTCAGATTTTTGAACGATGTTGTGCTACATGTTATTAGCCCAATAAGTTCGTAGCGCATCCTCTCTCTAGAGGATGCCGCTGTGATAGCTTTTTGTAGCACATGCCTCCAGTCCCTTGTGGTTCAAGGGCTCTGTATAGGCAGTTTAAAATATTCTAAATATCGTGTCACTCTTTCCCAATGCAATCTTCATTTCATAGTACGCCTCAGTAGTCATTGCCATGATTTTAGTACATATATATTTTACGCACTTTACAGCGATTATTTTTAGGCCCCTTTACAGCCACGCCTCATCTACTACTCAGAATTCATCGCTCCACTGCAAACTCACAAACAATGGCATGGCGCTCTTTGGCCATACTTGGCCCTTGCGCCATTAAAACACCATACATCATCATCATCATGTGCACACCAGAACACACCAGGCCACTTTTGTGCGCACATCACAGCATGACAGACCACTCTAATGTGCACAACAGAACACACCAAAGTGGTCTGGTGTATTTCTCAACTGGGTTGAACCATGCAAGCCAATCTGCACTGTAACGACATAGGCCAATTAAGGATGTTAATCACATGATGTAAACCATTTTATTTATTTATTTATTTGTTCAAAATGCCCCCAAAGGCCCTCATTATGAGTGTATTAAATGGAGGGGGGGTGTCAAAGGCGCACAGGCACTGGTCATATATTATACAGGATATTAAAAACAAGAGAATATAACAAAAGTAATAATAGAGTGAAACATAGGTATTATACAAAAAAAGTCACATTTCACAGAAAACAATAGTACAAATTCGGAGAACATAAGGCAGCTGCAATGAAAAGGAAAACACCAACAAACATCGAAAACTGTAAAAATCCCATAATAATAATAGTATTAGTTGACAAGTCATGAGCGAAATAAATCTTGAAACTTAGTCAAGTCAGGTTCCGTGGCAATGTCTGATGGTAAGGCGTTCCACTAGGTTATTGTGCGTGGTAAGAACAATTATGCATAATGCGAGGACTGGCAGTAAATTCTTTTGACTGTGTATGGATGGTCACGACGTGGGAAAATAACTGGTGGCGACTGAAAGAAATAATCATGAAGTGATGGATGGTGATAAAGCTTATCGAAAAGTGATAGGCGAGAAATTTTACGGCGAAGCGGTGAGGTGTGGAATTCAGCTTTATTCTTTAACGAGGTGAGGCAGGTGTAACATGAATAATCTTAAAAAATGAATCGCGCAGCACGGTTTTGCAAGGCTTCCATGTTGCTGATGATATAAGTTGGTTCCGCATCCCAAATGGCAGACCTTTATTATAGTTTACGACGAATTAATGTTGTGTACGCTAGTTGTTTAACATGCATTGAGGCTTCTTTTAAGTTATGTTTAATAAGTCCGAGAGTACGGTTTGAAGAGGCAAGGGTAAGATTAATATGATTATTCCATGATAAGTTTGACTGAAGATTGATGCCAAGGTACTTTTAAGTTGTGGCGAGTTCCACAGAATTGTTATCAAGGTAGTAGGTGGTTGGAATTCGTGGCCTATTGGTGAATCACAAGAGCTTAGTTTTGGAAATATTTCATTGCATTAATCTAATTAGAAGACCATGCACTTATTGCTTCCAAGTCAGTTTGTAGTAAGTGATTATCTGTGTTACTTCTTACACATAGATAAAGTACACAATGATCTGCAAATAGTCTGATTTTGGACAAGATGCAACTGGGTAAATCATTACTATGGATTATAAAGAGTAAAGGTCCAAGTACAGTGCCTTGTGAAACTCCAGACGTAACATCAGCATAAGACGAGTTAGAATTATTAACTGATGTAAACTGAATTCTATATGAGACAAAATCGGTGATCCATGCAATTATAGTAACGTGAATGTTAAGCTGTGACAGTTTAAATAACAAGCTATGGTGTGGAACACGTTGAAATGCCTTAGAAATATCTAAAAATATTGCGTTAATTGAAAGCCAGCGTCTATCAGTGCGTGTACGTCGTTTCGTTAATAAATCTGGCAAATTGGGTATCGCATGAGTAGCCCTTGCGAAAACCATGCTGATACTTGAAAATAATGTTATGGTCTTCAAGGAAGTTGATAACTTGAGTGTGTATACGTTCGAGTCATTTAGAAATAGTACTGTTTAAGGAGATGGGACGATAATTAAGCGAAGAAGCACGATCACCTGATTTGAAAATGCGTATTATTTTACCAATGCGCCAGTCATTACGAATATAGCCAGTTGATAGTGACTGGGAAAATAAAGCGGTTAACATAGAACAAATACTATGCGATGTATTCTTTAAAATTTTATTATTGAAGCCTAGATGGCGCTAGATGACGTTCTCAGATTGCTTAGTAGAGCTAAACACAAGACTCACTGATGACTACCTCGCGCATTGTGATTCCCACTAATGCCTTTAAAGTTGCCAATGAGTTAACGTTTTCATGAGTGGAGATTGTTACAAATGTATCATTTCGCAATAATGCAAAAAATTATGTTACAAAACTACTCAAAATAATTTGATATTCAAAATAATTTTCTAATTACAATGTTCAAGTGCTATTCGTTTCTACATGGGCTTGTATAAACACTATTTATAGCCCTCACACCTAGTTACACTTATTTTACATTCGTGAGTGTGATTCAGTGACAAAGGAGGTCATAGTAGACGTGAGTATTAACACAACGGAAATGTGGTCGGTGAGTGCGTGTGGATCTGAGGAGGAACATAAGTGATTGTCGGCGCGTGTGATTGGTCGAGTGTGAGACTTGCATTTTATGCGTAACCCAGGCATATCCTGAAAGTAAGCGAGGCCTCGTGAGAAGCCTGTGCGCCCGGGTGAGCGAGTATGTGACTAGTCTTACAGAATCTGAGTGAGAATTCTGGCGAAATATACTGATTTGACGAATGTGACGGATTGTGAGTTCTTAGCGAGGAGCATGTTGAAAGCGGCGTCATCGATTCCTTTCATAACGTTTCTGATTCCGTCCGACTCCGACATCGCGTCCACGCACCAACACAAGTCCAGGATATCTTCGATATAGCTAATGAAGGAATCTCCCGGCTGTTGGACTCGCTCTCGCAAGCGGGATTATGCTCGCACCTTGCGCCCAGCAGGACGACCAAACACAGCTACTAATGAGGTCCTGAACGCGGACCATGTTGGAACTTCCGTCTCGTGGTTTTTGTACCAGAGGCTTGCCACGCCGACGAGGTAAAAGAGCACGTTGCGTTGTTATTGATCACGCTGACTCGCTCGTACGTGGACAGCCAGTCCTCCACGTCGGCGTCGTCGGTGTCACTTAAAACAAGAGGATCCTTGTGGCGAAGTAGACCAGAGCACACGACGGAGGATGCAGGAGGCGTTTGCTGGTACGTCGGCTGAGATGCGTCCCGAGACATGGTTGAAGAAAGAGTACGGGATCGAAGCTCCAGGATGCGTTCGAGCGTGTAGCACTCTCCACCACTTGTAAAGGCGTTTATTGCACGCAAGCGTTAGGGCTGACCGTTCGATCAGTTCAGGGAACCGCGAGCGCGAGCGGCGTAGTCCGAGCGATGCGCTGGAGAGACTGACCCACTAGACAGTGCTAGTAAGGATGCCCCACTGCATCGTCCCTCTTCTTCACTACACATGTTATTTTGTTATTTGTTAGATTGGAGTCTGACCAAACCTGTTGCTCCAAATACAATTTGCGAGTCACTGTAGAAGTATTTTTTGTTTAAATGGCTGACGCGTGCCCCAATCATTTTCAATATTTTAATAGCTTCATTGGGTGGTTTCGCGTATTCCAAAGTACTGTGTTGTGGAAGAAGTATCTTTGCTCACTCAATTGCTTGGTTATTATAATTTCTAATTGATGAAATTCACAATTGGCTAAATTGACAAATATGTCGGCACACATGCATACATAGTGACACAATAAACTAATCAAGAGCGGTTTGTCATGTCCTATGAAAGGCCGGGTCTAATTTAAGCGTTAGATTGAGTGCAACATGTGGTAGGGCAATATACTGAAACTTACCTAATCGTGAACTTCGTATTCCAAGCTATAAAAAGATGTTCTGCCTTAGTAACTGAAGATCCAGTAGTGAAAGATGACGATGTGTACTGGGAGCTCTACTGCATGACGATATAAAAGAAATAAAAAAAAACATGGGAATGGGAGCACTGGGAAACGTTCACTCAATACTGAATAAAACATTTCTTAAGTCACGCAGCTGCGGCTGATTTTCTATCACGCACCTTGCAATTTCGGCGCGCATAAATCTTTATGCTCAATAACGGTAATAGAAAGTCTGCAGGCATTATCCTAAGCTATTTCCCGTCTTTGAAATGGATTTCATACAAAATGCATCCGAAGCACGTATGAACTGTTTTTCATGGTATGTTTCCTTACGATAAAGTACCTTGCAATTTTAAATTTGATTTTGACCGTGCGTGCAATCGCATAGACAAAACAGAATTTTTTTTCATTCCGTACAGCTAGCGACTGGTGACTCTATTCTTCTAGAACTGCTGTCACCCACCTCCCAACCTAAATGTGTTCTGGCGAATTCGTCCGTCAGAAAACTCCCTTATTACACTATGTGACGACTTGTGCCGCAGCAGCTATCGTAAAACTTGTATCGTAAACTGATTTTGATGCGTTGTATTTGTTCTCTTGTATTTCTCAGAACTGCTTTTGCTTACTTCCTTTTATTTGAGTGCACCTTAAAGTACAACTCTTTTATAGAGTTCGCAATTTCTTCAAAGAAGCACCGACGAAGGCGTAAACAATGGAATGGCTTACTTGCTTAGGTTGAGATACACGACGATGGTTCATCTGTGGCTATAATTATTGTCAATTTAAAAATTGTCACTCTGATCACCATCACGACAACGATGACATTCACAATTTTGAGGAAAAAGACAGCGGGGTGCTTTCATGATAGAGAGCCCACCTTCCAGGCTATTCTGCTATGCTCCATAACTAGCTTGTAAATATAGAAACGCGATCAGAATTATTTGCCTATTTCAGCCGTTTTCGGTCTGGTCTGGTCTGATCTGGTCTGGACTGGACTGGTTTGGCCTGGTCTGGTCTGGTCTGGTCTGGTCTGGCCTGAGGTGGTCATCGACGTGATGACGTGATCGACGTGATGCACGTCGTCAGCACGCCATCATCGTCACTGAGTTGTCCTGCATTTGTTCTCAAGCCCTCGTTGTGATACTGCAGCGGTCTTTCTGTCATCTCATTTCAACTTCGTCATTATACTCTCGGAATGCCGCCGTTGTCAGACCACCGTCATGCCATAGTTGTCGTCATACTATTGTCATCGTGCCTTCGTCGTCACTCTGTCGTTCTACTATTGTCATCACGTCAGTATAGCGTTTTCCCATTGTCTGCATGTCATAGTCGTCATCCAACTGTCGGCATTCCATCGATAACAATTCTTCCGACAGACGACATCATGGAGCTGTTGCAATACCACAATGCCGTCGTGGCAGTGGCATCGTCGTCATTCTAGCTTCGTCATCCGGTTATCGTTATATCATCATCGCTACGCTATTGTCAATATACACTCATAGTCATCACAATGTCCTCGTGTGGTCCCCATTATACCATCATCATCATTAAGGAATCATCAACTCATAGTCGTCATGTAAACGTTGTGTTGCCGCCTTTGTAGTTTCATCGATGTCACAGCTTTATCGCAATTCCTGATTCGTCACTGCGCCAGCGCCATACAGTCGTTGCCCAGCCGCCACTATCATAGGCGACCTTGACAACCGAATGACATAGCAAATGGGGACAATACCCCACTATGTCGCATATAGGCGGAGCAACGGAAGCATCAGTCTTACCACAAGACATGTTAAGTAAACGTGACTTCAGGAGGTTTGTATCTGCATTGCTCGCATGTTAATCGCAGTAACGCTGACAGTCATCGTGCAATAAGTTCTGCCATAATTTGTTTTTTTATTGGGCTTGAATTCGCATTCTTTCCTTTTGTAATAATGGAAGGATCACCAAGTAATTGCAACACTACCAGCTTGACTAGGTGAATGCTCCCCTCAGCATGATGGCAATAGAGCACAAATAATCAAGCATATGCAGCCGAAACAAAAAGGTAAGGTACAATAAGCAATGAAGAAGGGGTACAAGTGAAAAACATTAAAAAAGTTACTCCACCTCCCTCTAAAGGGAACCATGTGTGGATGCGAAGCAGCGGGGAGATGGTTTCGCGGCAGCGGCCCGAGCGCTCATCGCGGCGCTGCACAGGAGAGAGAATGAGGTGCGCGCGCTCTTTCATTTTCATACCGCGGAACAACCACGGCGCCCCCAGCGGAGTATGCAGCATCAGTGCGAGACGATTCGTTGACGAAAAATTTACATGGTCATCCCAACACAATACTTTAGGAAAGTCGCAGTTTCGCTTGAAATGCGAAGCGTTATTGCGATAGGAGATTATTAGACAGCTATACGCAATAAAGTTGGCAGTTTTATTTAGTGCATGAAGTGCTGTTCACATTTGCTTTCTAACTAAATTACGAAGCACCGTGTACATACGCAAACATGAGTACATCTTACTCGATGAGCAGGGACACGCTGTCATAGCGCTAGCATAATGAAGTGCGGCAGCAAGGATGAGCGAAATCCCCTTCGTGCTGCCTCTCACCTAAACCTAATCTAGGAACGCAAGTACGTGGCTCGCAAGGGTCCTACAGCTAATTCGGGTCCGCTTGCGTTCTAAACCAATCCAGATTGCCTCCACGATAAGACTCGCGCGGCCGTGCTCAGCCTCGAAATGCGTAGCTGTGCCCAGGGCAGGTGAGGAGACGCGTGCTACAGTACCCTCCCCCCCTTCTACCACGCTTCCCAACGCGCGCACATCTCCCCGCTCATGCCCTTGCTCGCGGAATGGCGGCGCGCACTAACCGTGCCTTCCTCCCTTGCGTGGGTAAGACGCCGCCGCACCAGGCCACGATCCTTGTTGGCTCGCACTCACAAGTTTTACCTCACACGTACGACAAACGGTGCGCAGTCTCGATGTTATCGCACTTGGAATTTATACAGAACATCACGCCAACTCTGGCGACGATGGTGAAAAGTCGCCATGAGTGTCCATATAATTATTATCGCAATTAAAATTTACGACAATTTTCTTGAATGATTGCACGGATTCATTTGGTATATTACTGAGAAGTGGCTGCATGTGTACATATTTTTGCCGTGAATGAAAAACTGGTGCTTAATTTACAGGCACTGAACTTTAGATTGAGTATAGCTAGAAGCAGCCCAAAGAAGACGAAGACAGGAAAGAAAAATAAACAACAAGATGATCGCATTTTATTTACGGCTCCTGTCCTTGTAATCTTCGTGCTGCTTAAAGTTATCTTCGAGATGAACCAGCTCGCCCAATTAGAGTTATCCTAACTTGAGATTGTTTTCTGAGGACCATTGTTCCAACAAAGCTAAAGCTGCCCTAACGTAATTGGCGGAATTGGCTAAATTGACATTAGAGGAAACCGAAACGCTGGTATCACTGGCATAAATGATGTCATCTAGAATATGAATCCATCTAAAATAGTAATGTCATTATTATAAATACTGAAGAGGAATGGGGCTACATTGATACCTTAAGGCACTCTCTGAGCAATGCCTTCGCCACAGACAGTAAGCCACTGATGTCAACATACTGGAAATGGTATAAAATGCGATGATAGCAATGAGTGGGCCCCACCTCGTAGGCCGTAGTAATGTGGTTTTTGTAGGCGGGACCTAATGGTGAAAGCCCTTGAAAGCTTTCGGGAAATCCAGCAACACGCCTAGTCCTATGTTTATGACGGGAAGAAACAGCGCCCGGACGGGACAAAATGAGTAGACAGACAACCCGTTGAACTAATAACCAGTAGTTTATTGCTGGGAAAGCAATATATACAATACACAGGTTCAGCGTAGAAGGCCAGAAGACACCAACAAATCATTTTGAAGCATTTTGCATTCAATCGCACGGAAACTCCTGCGTCAGCGTAGCCTGTTTCTGTGCATAGCTGCTAGATTAACTACTTGTTAAAAACATGGCAACCTGCTATGACGAGGCACGTGATGCGATGGTTTCATTCCCTTCCAGGCGCAGAAACCGTGTTTTTCTGGCCTTTTGCGCTGAGCATATGTGCTGTATATATTGCTTTCCCAGCAATAAACCAGTGGTTGTTAGCTCAGCACGTTGTATGTCTACTCACTTGTCCCGTCCTATCGCTGTTTGTTCCCGTCCTAATGATGTACCAACCAGCCCAGACCAGCACACTCTTTCAATCCTATGTTGTTCACAATGGTTCGGAGCTCATCTAGTTGGCTTACGTACACTCTGGCGAAACAGCGCAGATGACAGCGCATTGACCAGCCTATTTTTCACCCGTCCCATCGCCTCTTCTAATTTGGCATAAACTACGTTTTTTTTTCCTCACTGTTTTCAAAGATGTACTCTTTCTGAGCCAGAAGGAGAGGGCTTGTCGACTTGTTTTCCCGAAAAAAAAAATATTCCGCCGAGCTTATGGTATTGTAAGCGTCTGTAAAGAGAGGTCCACTGCGTCAGTGCTACTTATCTATTTATTTCGGAAAAACGAGCTGGATGGACATTGGCCGCTAATCGCACAAGCTATTTATGTCACCCTTCTAATATGCAGCGCAATATCACACTCCACTTTTCGACAAGAATCCGTCAATTGTGATGCCAAGATAAATGGTAGACAAGTAGCCCATTCCCTGGCATGGCACAGATTCTCTTCATTTTGCCTCTTCAAGTTCTCCGCAATTGACAGAGGTGATTTTGCCGCCAATCTGCATTTGACCAGTGAGCAAAGTGAACTATGTCTTGTGGCTCATTTCTTAATTTTTGGAGGAAGTCTGTGTACTGTGCCAAGATCATCAAAATTGATTTCTGGAAGCAACTAAATTTTGTGGGAACGCTGCCGTCAATGGTGGCATAAAGCCAACTGTGGACGAGGAAGATGATGGACGTGCGAGCTGCGGCTGGGCGCCTTTGGCACGGCCGGCCGAGACTGGAGCTGTGGCCGTGGACCGCGGGACCGAGGTGTTTTTCGCACATTGGCGCCCATAACATGGGTCCCCGGCAGCGTTACGGGACGGACTAGGGTCATGGGGAACGCTGGAGGTACCCGTTCCATGGCAAGTAGCAACTCCAACCCGGCCATGGCGCATGGCCATTTCCGCGGTGCGAGCTGCACCTCTGGCATTCGATGACGCGCGATTGCGCCGATTCCTCCTTCATCGCCGTCATTGAGCCTGGCGTGGGCCCTGGTGGTGGCGTGGTCTTCTACGCGCTATTGCAGCTCCCGGCGCCGCCGTTCCAGAAGGGCATCGCCAGCGCATGTGACATCATGCGCGTGATCGCGCAAACACCACTTCAAGAGCGGCTGCGTCCCTCGGTGCGTGGTTCTCTGGTCTTCTGCTGCTGTGCAGTATGGTCTCTGGTGGCAAGGCATTGAGCGGGCGGCGGCTCCTTCCGGCGACCTGCTATGTGCACTCGTCAGAACGAGGTCGGAGAATAAAACTAGACCAGGTGTGCCCAGGGGACGATTTAGCGCCTTTCGATTCCTGCAAGACTTCAACATGGTTTTGGGCATTTGTTTCCTGCAAGACCGCAACTCCGAAGCTGTACCACCTGGTCTACTCAATTTTCGCGAGGAGTCCGTCATGGAAGCCAGTCAGGTTTAGGGCCTGCGGGCTCCTGGAAGGCCTCAGTGACTAGGCCATGACGGCTCCGTCGATCCTCGCTTGGTGCATTATCAGTCTCCAAGGTTCATCCGCCGGAAGGAGTGTCACACCGTCGCCGCCAGCCACCGTGGGTCCCCGCAGGGGCGTCTGCGTAAGCAGGCGTTCGGTGTGTGGCGACCCCACTTACCCGAGCACACGAGGGTTGGACCCTCCCGCGTGTAGCCGTGCGCAGCTTAGCCGTGTCCGGGAAAAGGGGATCCTGGCGGTTGAGCCAATGCTGAGTGTTTGGACCTTTAAGGCCCCTCGGCGGAGGCAACACGCCCCTTTGGCCTCTGCTTCACGTAGACGGCACCCCCGGACTGACCCGCCTGTGAGAAATCGATAGTTGCCTTTTCCTGTCCCCCTCTCCAATCTGCGTCTTTCTCTCTTCCTTTCAATCTTTCCTGTCTTCTCCTCTCTTCTATTTACTTCGAACTCTCCAGGCCGCGAGGGTTAACCTTGTGTGGGTGGCCAATCATGGGTTCTCTGGATTGGGTTATAGTAGCACCGTACAACTGGCGACGGCTTGTCTTGCTCGCAAGATTCCGTCCCCATGTTGGGCTCGGTGGTGGGTGGTTGGCGCTGCTGCCGAACTCATGATCCTATATTATGGCCTCCCGTAAACCGCTTTCCCTTGAGATCGTCCTCTGAAAAGAGGGCGCACCGATGCAACTTTTCAATTCTTTTTGAAAAACAATGAAAAACACTTTCATAAGTACCATGTAATCCCCAGTGGAGGCAACACGAGCATGCGTAAATTTTCTCCTTTCATTGTGGCGCAAATGCTTGCAAACACGATAGGACCGGGCTACAAAGCCACAAAGATGACCAATGGAGAGCTGCTCCTTGAATTAAAGGACAAAACACAATTTGAGAAATTGAATGACTTGAAATGAATTGGCGATGTAGCAGTCACTGTGTCGGCACACCGAGCCATGAACACGAGCCGTGGAGTGATTTCAGAAGACGACTTCTTGGATCTTAGTGACGAAGAGCTGCGGGAAGGCTTCCAGGACTAAAATGTCATTAAAGTACAAAGAGTCCTAATCCGCAGGAATAATGAACAAATTCGAACAAAGCACATTGTACTAACCTTTGGAACCAGTGTGCTCCCTAGTACAATAGAAGCAGGCTACATCAAAGTACGTGTGAGGCCTTACATACCAAATCCTCGACGTTGCTTTAAGTGCCAGAGGTATGGGCACGGATCTCAGACTTGTCGAGGAAGGTAGACTTGCGCGAAATGCAGCTCGAATGATCATCCATCAGACACTTGCGTCTCAACTCCACATTGTGTGAACTGTGATGCAAGCCATCCAGCCTACTCTAGGACGTGCCCTAAATGAAAGAAAGAAAAAAGAAATCATTGCATTGAAGGTCAAACAAAATATAAATTTCAAGAAGCAAGGAAACGCCTTTCATACTTAGATCACACCAGCTTTTCTGAGGTGGCGCGACGGGGTGCAGTGTCACAAATGCCTTGAGAGTCTACCGCGGTCACTGTCAGTTGTCCGTTAATCACTACGCCCGCTCCCCTGATGGCAGCAGCAAGTGCTGCTCCATCATAATCATCGAGGGTGGGCCTGCAGACCTCGCTTCCGCAGGTCCCAAAGCTAAACCGAACTCCACGGCCTGAGACGCGAGTTTCAGCACCTAGTTCTCGATCCTCTAGCGCCTCAGACAAGGGTATGGAGGTCGATCCAAGAACCCCGGCGTCATTGACGCCAAAATAACAGTCTCTGGAGCGCGCTAAGAAGGACAAACTTCCTGTAACTGCGCCATGAAAGGGACCGGTAACCTAAACGGTTACCGCCCTTATAGACATATTTATCTATCGTTGCCACGTGCTCTTGAACACAGACAACACAACTCCACCCCAATATGGCTACACAAATAATTCAGTGGAATGCCAGATGCCTATTTCACAATCTAGATGATGTCAAAGAGCCACTAAAGGAATATCAGCCAAGACTGTTCTGTGTTCAAGAAACACCTTTAAAGTCCGCAAACAAGAACTTCTTAGACAATACATAGTTTTCCGTAAGGATCGAAATAATGGTAATTCTTCTTCCGGCGGTGTGGCAATTATAGCCCAAAAGTCAGTAGCATGCCAGCATGTTTCGCTCCAGACTTCATTCGAGGCAGTGGCTGTTCGGGCTATATTGTTCAATCAACTTATAATGTTTGCTTCATATATATATATATATATATATATATATATCACCTGATGAACGGTTTGATACAGCAGAATTCGGAAAGCTCGTTGCCCAGCTTCTTGAACCTTACATAGTAATCGGAGATTTTAATGCTCACAGTGCATTCTGGGGCGACTCAAGATGTGAAGCAAAAGGACGGGCAATAGAAAAGTTCCTTCTTTCATCTGGGGCCTGTCTGTTTAACAAGGCAGAGCCAACTTTTTACAGTTCTACACAAAACACATACTCATGTATAGATTTAGCCATAGGGTCAGCGTCACTTCTTCCATACCTGGAATGGAGAGTTATCAGTAATCCATATGAGAGCGATCACTTCCCAACACTCTTAGAGACAACAAAGTGGCACGATGGACCAGCTTACCCAAAAAATGGAGACTTCATAGTGCATATTGGAAAAAATTAAAAACTCATGTACACTGTGCCTGGAAGATGGGGACCACTTAGGTGTAGAGGAACTGACCAGCTACATCACTGAACATATCCTCTGTTCTCAAACTGCATACCTGAGTCATGCACAGATAAAGTCAATCCAAAACCATGGTGGAACAAAGCGAGTGAAATTACAAAGAAACACCAGAACAAAGCATGGAGCAGATTTTCACGCTACCCAACAAATGAAAATCTCCTAAATTTTAAGCGGTGCCAAGCGAATGGCCGCCGTATCCGCCGAATATCCAAAGGAGAAAGCTGGACACGTTACGTATCCTCAATAGACTCATACACGGATGCGAGCAAAGTATATAATAGGGTATGTAAACTAAAAGGACAACGCCCGAATTCTTTTCCTATCGTCACTGGCTCTGGTGATACAATAGAAAATCAAGCAAACACTCTCGGTGAGAGAGTGTTTGAGAGGGTATCAGGCTCGAAACATTATTCCGAAAAGTTCTTACACCATAAAATAATAGCTAAAAATATTCCTCTGCGTCCAAGCAAGTCGTCATCAGAAGGTTACAACAAACCACTAACATTCCATGAATTCAAGCTTGCCCTAGGCTCTTGTGGCAGCTCGGCTCCTGATTCTCACAGAATAACATATGAAATAATTAAAAATCTGCCTGATGAGAACCTAAACTGTATCTTAGGTCTCTACAATAAGATTTTCGCAACTGGTCGTATACCTTCATCTTGGAAAGAGGCAATAGTCTTACCAATACTGAAACACGGCAAAGACCCTTCCTTAGTTAACAGTTACAGACCAATTGCACTCACTAGCTGTTTACTTAAGGTATTATTGCGATAGCAGTTATATGGACACTCAAAAGCAGATTTCTGCCGTCGCCGTCGCCGTGAGGTTCCGTATGACGTCAATGGAGATGAAATCGTCGCCGCGCGCCGAACGCTGTATCTGCGAGTGAAAGGGCGCGAGGGACGCGCGCTTTCACGGGGAGTGAACGCACGGCGGAGAACAAACGGGCGTTCTGCGCTGTGCTCCCTTAAGGGCTGCAGAAGTAGGCGTCTCTTTCCTCCTCTACAATCACCATATATGTAGAGCAAACGTGCCTTCTTCCGACGCACGAAAGGCCATGGGGGGGAGGGGGAGGGAAGGGAGGCGACGTTTACCTGCGGCACCAAGTGCCTATTTATATCAGAGGCTCCGGCAACAGTCACCAACGCCGCACGCATTTTGAGCGAACGCGGGCAAAACGCCGACGGCGTCGACAACAGTTCTGCGTGTTGCCGGTGCTGCTGCATGTCCAAGTTCATACAGCTGATAAAGCTGCTATCATTACTCCGTATAGCTAGCTCTCTTCAAATTTGCTATCGCAATTGATGCTTCACCTTTCAGGTGAAACTGCGACAACTTTTTTTAAAGAATGATTAACCGCCGCCTTCTCTACTTTTTGGAATAGGGTGGTATATTGGACCCTCACCAATCTGGCTTTCGAAGAGCGATGTCTACAACCAATAATCTTGTTCTCCTTGAGTCATATATACGTGATGCATTTTTACACAACCAATTCTGTCTGTCTGTATTCTTTGATATCGAGAAGGCATATGATACTGCCTGGCGATACAGTATTCTGCTAGACCTGTCGTCCTATGGAATTTGTGTTAGTATGCTGAACATTCTGCAAAATTACCAATCTGAAAGGAAGTTCCGCATAAGAATTGGCAATGTACAATCGCGAACTTTTGTTCAGGAAAACGGTGTACCACAGGGCGGAGTGCTAAGCTGCATACTTTGGATAATTAAAATGAACTCTCTCCGCTCTGTTATACCACCTACGATATCTTACTCTCTCTATGTGGACGACATCGAAATCAGTTTTAAATCTTGCAACCTGTTCATATATGAACGGCAGATACAGTTAAGTTTTAATCGGCTCGCCAAATGGGCAGATGAAAATGGGTTTCGATTGAATGCAGGAAAGACTACTTGTGTTCTTTTCTCCAGACGAAGAGGGGTATGTCCTGACCCACGTATTCCGATGAATGGGAAAATGCTGATAGTTGCGAAATAACAATTTTTTGGTGTAATCTTCGACACTAATCTAACCTTCATGCAACATATAAAACAGTTGAAGGAGAAATGTCTTAAAACTATGAACCTTTTAAAGATTTTATCTCATCAATCGTAGAGAACAAATAGGTGTTGTCTCCTATCCCTTTTTAAAAGCCTTGTGTTGTCACGCATAGACTATTGATGTATTGTTTACCAGTCAGCTTTGAAAACAATACTTCAGCTACTCGATCCTGTCTATCACTTGGGTATCCGCCTAGCACTTGATGCCTTTCGTACCAGTCCTGTCCAGAGTCTCTATGCAGAGTCGGATCCGTGGCCACTGGATTATCAGCGTACATATCATGGAGTCACTTATGCAATATGAATCATGTCGCTACAACTATGCAAAGCACTTATAAATGATCAGTCCACAAATCAGTTGTATTTAAACCGACCTTCACACGCCCCGCCGTTCCCGTTAGCAGTGAGGTCTGTTGAGGAAAAACTTCAAATAGTTTTCACAGATCTGCAGGAAACAGACTACGCTGAGCTCATCCCACCTTTGGTGCAATGTCCAGTCACCTGTGACTTGTCCTTTAAAGAACTTAACAAAAAGAGTTGCCGAAGTGCCCTCATTCAGCAAGATTTCTTGGCCCTTGAAGACAAGTATAGATCTATGGCATTCTTCACTGATGCTTCAAAGTCTGCAACTTCGGTATCATGTGCAGCCCATAGCCCAAACTTCTCCAACTGTAAAACCTTGCATAACCAAAGCAGCATCTTAACAGCGGAAGCGTATGGTATTCTGATCACTGTTTAGTACATAGTACAGGACAAGATACAAAAGTATAATATACAGAGATTCTTTAAGCGTTGTCACAGCCCTGTCCTGTGGCAAAGCAAGCCGAAACCCTGTATTAAACAAGCTCCTTAAACACATACAGGTAGCGTGTAAACTAAACCTTGCTCATGTTGTATGCTGGGTGCCAGGCCACTCTGGGATAGCAGGCAATGAAATGGCGGACAAAAATGCTGGAGAAGCGGCTCATCGGGACACAATTGATGTAAGCTGGGTACCTGGCGTTGACCTGAAACCTGCGGTACGAAAGGCGCTCCGTAATCATTGGCAAGCTGAATGGCACAAAGAAGCGTAAAATAAGCTGCACCTGCTTAAACCACAACTAACCAAATCTTTTCCACTGAAGCTTGATAGACACACCGAAGTCACCTTGGCACGACTCAGAATAGGACACACTTATGGGACACATAAATACCTCTTGACTGCAACTGACCCTCCGACGCGCACACGCTGCGGTGAGAACCTAACAGTCCTCCATGTCCTCATTCAACGTCCTGAACTTCACCGAGAGAGAGTGGCTCATATTAAGGAACTTTACAAATACCAAATACAATCCCCATCCCTGGATGTTCTTATCAGATGACGCACTTTTTAGCTTTAAATGAGTGCTTAATTATCTGGCGCAAGTTAATATTGTAGACATAATCTCATTCCATCCTAACCGTCAGATTGTGCCTCACAGGTGAGGTACGGTCTGAGGCACAAAAGTATATCTGAGCTCTCGCACTTCTTGCGCAAGCAAGAATTGTACAGCAAGGGACTCGGACTATGCACATTAACCTACCTTCTGTATCTGTAGCCAATGCATTCAAGGCCTTATATTTATTGTAGTAATTATTTTACAATTGATGCACTAACACTATAGATCTATCTTATGCGTAGGCCTCAATACAGCCTCTATTTTCAATCAGTTTTTAACTCATAATTTTGCTAAATCAAGACATATGTACTGGCGCTCTTGGGCCTTAGATGCCCTTGCGCCAATAAAATGCAATCATCATCATCATCATCAGCCACCGTGGACCAGTGCCGTCAACGCCCTCGCAGCGCAGCTGCGGGGAAAAGGGCTGGCCATGGAGGAAGGAATGGCGCTAGCGAATGCTTACAGCCGTTGTGCCGACGACCGACCACACCACCCGCCGCCGACTCGTTGCTTATCCTAGTTTTGTGCCTTGCGGTGCGCTCCCTGTGACGGCGTGGCGGAGTGAGCGAGTCATTTTGCAACGCGTAGCAGTGCTGTCTGTGTGTGTATTTCGTTGTTGTGTTTCTTTCGTTGTGATCGTGGGCATGCTCAGCGAGCGCGTAGCGTCGTCGCCCATGGCGACTCGGTATCTCTGGTCGTCCGTGCGGTCGGGTTCGAACGCCATGTTGACAGCCAGTGCCGTCAACGCCCTCGCAGAGAGAGGGGCAGTGTGGGAACGCTGACGTGAATAGTGGCATAAGAGCCAACTGTGGACCAGTAAGATGACGGACGCGCGAGCAGCGGTGCGAGGAACGCGCGAGCTGCGGCTGGGCGCCCTTGGGCGCGGCCGGTCGAGACTGGAGCGGTGGCCGTGGACTGCGGATCCAAGGCGTTTTCCCACAATTTTTACTCATTGTTTTGTTTGGATGGCACATTTTTGGTTGCGGAGAATAAAAGCATTGTGTCTCAATATTGTGCTCCCTGCTTTGTGCCTGTCATTTAGCGACACTTTAAGTCGTTCAACGTCACTGGATTGAGTCACCAAATTTTGTCCGTTTTAAACTTTCGTAACGTTTCTTTAAGCTGCCGATTTCTTTCTCGAGTACCACATTGTTCATCAGGACTTGGTCGTATTTCTCGGACATAACTTTTATGGAGGCTTTCAATTCCATGATTTGCTTATTTATGCTTGCGAGATCGTCAAGCCCTCTAGTTATTTCCACCAGGCTACCTACAAGCTCTGCTGCCATTGTCTCTCTTTCATGTACGTTAGTTCCGGAGTCTCGGCAGGTAATGCGCTGTTACGGCCTTAGGTAACGCGCCGTTACGGCCTTATTTTTGAATGTAGTTTCAGACAAGCCCTAACAACTACATAAATGGTAAACACACTCACATTCCTGCAAACACACTCCCACTCAGTCGCTTTCGCTGAGCAGGAGGCGGCTGTCAGACAGTAGGGGATATTTGCTAATGTGGCACACATTGTCGGTAGGCATGACGGCAATACAGCATGCAAAAGAGCCAAAAAAATGTAAGAGGTAACAAGATAAAAAGTCGCCCTTTCGAAAGAAGGGCAATATAATTACAAAAATATGAAGATATAGCTTCGTGCTTCGACTATTTCGTTTGGGGCGGATTCAGGCCCAACGATGTTTGGTCCACAGTTCCGGAATTGCTTAAGGAGTCTAACCAAATGCCCCTTAAGGTTGTTCGTTTCATTTTTATCTGCTTTTGCGTTATTTCCTATTGATTCTTTCCACCGTCATTGTTTTCATTTTAACATGTATGTTCACGTTACCATTATTCGAGGTTTATATTGTCGCGGTACAGCGCGAACAGGAGACAGGGAGACGTTCTTCAAGAACAGCACAGGACGACCTGCTCCAACAAAACAGAACAGAGACACGTCTTCTTCCTCTAAGAATCCCACTGACCCACTAGACGGAGTCCGTTAATGCCCCATCGTCGTCGTCGTCTGCCTATAGAGCATGCGTGTCATTTGTCCCTCCCTAAAAGAGCATCGCCCCGATGCTAGACCGGAAATGTCACTTGCGGAAGTGAGGGTCCCTCGCATAGTCATTCGCTCACATACGGCTTCATGCGCACAACATGCACTAGTTCAGGGGGGTGCTGGCGGCGCCGCGTACAGTTGGGACTATCCGGGACGACCTCGTAGGTGACATCACTGAGTCGCCGCAATACTCGATATGGGCCGAAGTATCGCCTTAACAGCTTCTCGGAGAGGCCTCGTTTCCGTATGGGTGTCCAAACCCACACTAGGTCGCCGACTTCATAGGTTATGGTTCTACGGTGAGCATCATAGCGGCCTGCGTCGTAGTCTTGCTGCTGGCAGATCCGCAAGCGCGCGAGCTGCCGAGCCTCTTCGGCGCGTTGGGTAAACACATCGGCGTCCGTGTCAGTGTCGTCAAATTTGTGTTGAAGCATAGCATCCAACACCGTTCGTACATCGCGGCCGTGAACAAGGCTGAACGGAGTCATGCGCGTCGTCTCTTGTTTCGCGGTGTTGTACGCAAACGTGAAATAAGGGAGGATGTCATCCCAATTTTTATGTTCGACATCCACGTACATTGAAAGCATGTCTTCAATTGTTTTGTTGAGGCGCTCCGTCAATCCGTTGGTTTGTGGATGGTAGGCAGTTGACTTCCGATGAGCCGTTCCACTTAGCAGCAAGACGTGATCTAAAAGCGCAGCTGTGAAAGCGGTTCCTCGGTCGGTTATTACGACGCGCCGTGCACCCTGTCGCAACACAACATTCTCGATGAAAAATCGTGCCACCTCGGCTGCTGTGCCTCTCTGGATGGCCTTTGTTTCAGCGTAACGTGTCAGGTAGTCGGTTGCGACGAAAACAAAGTGATTTCCCGCAGTAGAAGTAGGAAGTGGACCCAAAATATCAATTCCGATTTGATAAAATGGTGTTCGTGGAACCTGGACAGGTTGTAGGAGGCCGGCTGGTTTCGTCGGGGGCGACTTGCGCCTCTGGCAGTCGAGACAAGTGCGAACGTGATGTTTCACGGCGGTGGTAAGTCTCGGCCAGTAGTAGCTTTGCCGCACTCTGCCCAATGTTCGCGTGTAGCCTAAGTGACCAGAAGTCACCTCGTTGTGACAGGCTTGAAAGACTTCCATACGAAGAGCTGCAGGAATGACGAGCAGATAAGGGGATCCGGTCGAAGAAAAGTTTCTTTTGTAAAGGACGTTGGCCCGTAAACAAAACGATGACAATCCTCTTGTTAAAAATCTAGGTGCTTTCGCAGATCTTCCTTCTAAGTAATTGATTAGACCAAGCAACTCAGGGTCGTCGCGTTGTTGTTGAGTGACGGCGGAGGTGTCCAGAACACAAAGAAATCCTGTTTCATCTTCTCCGAGTGAACAAGCCGACTCTATCGGTGATCGAGACAGGCAGTCAGCATCCATATGGCGCTTCCCCGACTTGTACGTGAGTGTCATGTCAAATTCCTGCAGCCTTAGGCTCCAACGCGCCAATCGTCCAGAAGGATCTTTAAGATTCGTCAACCAACACAGTGAATGGTGGTCGCTGACAACTTTGAATGGGCGGCCACAGAAATATGGGCGAAATTTCATAACCGCCCATACCACGGCGAGGCATTCCTTCTCAGTTGTGGAATAATTTGCCTGTGTGCGTGCGAGCGTTCTGCTTGCGTAGGCAATCACTCTTTCCGTGTCCTCCTGCCGTTGCACAAGAACAGCTCCCAAGCCAACATTGCTGGCATCAGTGTGGAGCAATGTAGGAGCTGTCTCATCAAAGTGGGCCAGCACTGGAGGTGTCTGGAGACGTTGCCGCAAGACGTTAAATGCCCTTTGCTCTTCGTCACCCCATACAAAAGCAACGTCGTCTCTCGTGAGGCGAGTTAACGGCGACGCAATGTGAGCAAAATCTGCAATAAACCGCCGGTAATAGGCGCAAGAAAAGTAGAAAGATACCTATCAAGAAAGGGGTCAGGCAAGGAGACACAATCTCTCCAATGCTATTCACTGCATGCTTAGAAGAAGTATTCAAGCTGTTAGACTGGGAAGGCTTAGGAGTGAGAATCAACGGCGAATATCTCAGCAACCTTCGGTTTGCAGATGACATTGTCCTATTCAGCAACAATGGAGACGAATTACAACAAATGATTGAGGACCTTAATCGAGAAAGTGTAAGAATTGGGTTGAACATGAATATGCAGAAGACAAAGATAATGTTCAATAGCCTTGCAAGAGAACAAGAATTCAGGATCGCCAGTCAGCCTCTAGAGTCTGTAAAGGAGTACGTTTATCTAGGTCAATTACTCACAGGGGACCCTGATCACGAGAAAGAAATTTACAGAAGAATAAAATTGGGTTGGAGTGCATACGGCAGGCATTACCAAATCCTGACTGGGAGCTTACCACTGTCGCTGAAAAGAAAAGTATACAATCATTGCATTCTACCGGTGCTAACATATGGGGCAGAAACTTGGAGGTTAACAAAGAAGCTCGAGAACAAGGTAAGGACCGCACAAAGAGCGATGGAACGAAAAATCTTAGGACTAACGTTAAGAGACAGGAAGAGAGCGGTGTGGATCAGAGAACAAACGGGGATAGCCGATATTCTAGTTGACATTAAGCGGAAGAAATGGAGCTGGGCAGGCCATGTAATGCGTAGGATGGATAACCGGTGGACCATTAGGGTTACAGAATGGATACCAAGAGAAGGGAAGCGCAGTCGAGGTCGGCAGAAAACCAGATGGGATGATGAAGTTAGGAAATTTGCAGGCGCAAGTTGGAATACGCTAGCGCAAGACAGGGGTAATTGGAGATCGCAGGGAGAGGCCTTCGTCCTGCAGTGGACATAAAATATAGGCTGATGATGATGATGATGATGATGATGATGATGATGAATAGGCGCAGAGACTGAGGAAGCGCCTGACAGCCTTTTTATCGGATGGTACGGGAAACTGTGCGACGGCGGCACTTTTTTCAGGATCTGGGCGGACACCGGCGTGGCTCACGACGTGGCCAAGGAACTGTAGTTCCGCAAAGCCAAAGTGGCACTTCTCCGGCTTCAGGGAGAGGCCGGTGGATCGCATGGACTACAAAACCGCTTCAAGCAGTGCGAGATGTTCTTCGAACGTTGCGGAGAACACGATGACGTCGTCGAGGTACACTAAGCAGGTTTTCCACTTCAGACCCGAAAGCACAGTATCCATGATGCGTTGGAACGTAGCAGGGGCAGAGCACAAGCCGAAAGGCAATACCTTAAATTCGTATAGGCCATCTGGCGTCACAAAAGCAGTTTTTTCACGGTCCCTCGGGTCTACCTCAATTTGCCAATATCCGCTCTTTAAGTCCATGGAAGAGAAGTAACCTGCGTGTCGAAGCCTGTCGAGGGAAACGTCGATACGGGGAAGCGGGTACACGTCTTTCTTCGTCACCTGATTTAGTTTTCGGTAGTCCACACAGAAACGCAAGCTGCCGTCTTTTTTCTTGACTAGAACTACAGGGGATGCCCAGGGACTGGTTGATGGTTGGATCACGTCGTCTTCCAGCATTTTCGTCGCCTGTTGTTGTGTGGCTTCACGTTCTCTGGGAGCCACATGATAAGGATTTTGGTGAATTGGTCTTGCCGTATCCTCTGTAATTATTTTGTGCTTTGTTAGAGGCGTCCAACCGACTCTTGACGTCGACGCAAAGCAGTCGTTGAACTTGGCTAGTAGCGTAAGAAGCCGTTCGCGTTCGTGCAGCGGCAAAACAGTGCTGACATCAAGTGCAGGAGCTGGGTCTTGTGTAGGCGCTTCTTCGAGTAGTGAACAGCAGCCGCGAACATCCGCAACACCGTCAAAATAAGCCACAGCCGTGCCTTTTGGAAGGTGCTGTCGCTCTGTGCTAAACTTTGTTAGCAATAGATTCGTGCGCCCGTCGGTGACATTTACAATTCCTCGTGCGACAGAGATACCGTGAGTAAACAACAAAATGGTTATTTGGTCGGCAACTCCTTCGAAATGAAACGGTACGTCACATGCCACGGAAACAAGGAGACATGACCGAGGTGGGATTACGACGTCGTCTTCTGTTAGACGAAAGGAGTTGTGTAGCGGCGATAAGCAATGAACTAATCCAGGGCTCTTATAAAACGTCACCGTGCCGTCTGGGATGTTAATTACTGCGCCTATTCTCTTAGAAAATCCATTACAATAATCAAATCTTTACAGCACACGGGAAGAACAATGAAAGCGGCCACGAACGACGAATCTCCAATGTTAAGCCTAGCAGTACATCTTCCAGTAGGCATCAGCAATAATCCACCTGCCGTCCTTATGTGAGGTCCCGTCCATGGCGTCTGTACTTTCTTCAGGCGGAGGGCGAGTTCCCGACTCATTATAGAGAAGTCGGCACCAGTGTCGACTAACGCTGTCACCGGCTGTCCATCCACAAAAATATCAAGGTCGGCGCTCACAATTTCTTCGGGGTCAGTGGTTATCGGCGTCTCGGCGTTCTGCAGCGGGAGAGTTGGGGGCTTTTTATGGTCTTGCGGCGGGCCTGCAACCTTACCCCCAGAGGTCGCCGCCTTCAGTTTCCCCGGCGGGGACTGGGCGACCTTCCTCTTTGAACGTCAGCAAAAGTGCGTCCAGCAGGCAGCTCGCGTGGAGGGGTTGGAGAGCCTGACCGACGGCCGAAATCAGTTCGATCATTGGGCGCAGATGCTTGATACGGGTGCGCTATGGGAGGAAAAGCAGCGTCGGCGCGGCGTAGCATGGAGTCGTCATTTGCACGTCGAACATCAGACCACGGACGAAGAGGGCGAAATAAGGAGTCGCGATGCCAGCAATGGCGCGAAATATGGCCGGCACCCCCGCAGTTAATACAGAGAGGGCGGTTATCGGCGGTGCGCCACGCGTCGGATCTCCGATATTGTGGCCGTCTCGTAGGGTCATTTTGCGTCGTGGTCCACGGCGCGGCGAATGACGGCTGGCGGTATGACTGCATCGGCATCACGGGTGCGCGCCTCAAAGCCTCCTCTTGTGGCGGCGACCAAGGAGCGGCTCTCGGAGGCTGGTGGTACAGCGGTGTGGCTGTAGCGGTTGGGGTACATCAGACGGCGGCGGCGTAACTCATGTGACGCTGTTGGTCTTGAAGATCGGCAGCCGGGAACGCCTGCCTGATTTCGTCGCGAACCACTTCGGCGATTGACGCGACGGGTCTATCCACTGTCGGTGTCATAATTCTGTGAAGTTCTTCTCTGACGAGCTCTCTGATCATTTCCCGCAAGGAGCTCTGATACTGTGGAGTCAATGCGGCGGCATTTATTGCGGTGCTGTTGGACAGTCGATCGTACTGCCTGCACCGTTGATGAAGAGCGCGCTCAATAGCCGCAGCCTCTTTGATAAAATCAGCGACGGTGACTGAAGGATTTCGCACAAGCCCCGCGAACAACTGCTCTTTTACACCTCGCATGAGGTAGCGCAGCTTTCTATCCTCGGTCATGTTCGGGTCGGCTCTACGAAAGAGACGGGCCATGTCTTCGGCAAACATTGAGACCGACTCATTGGGTTGTTGCACCCGTAGCTCCGAGATCAACTGCTGGGCGCGGTCGCGTCGGTCGGCACTTGCAAATGTATCTGTGATTTTCTGCCGAAAGTCATTCCATGTCGTTAGGCCAGCTTCGCGGTTCTCGTACCAAGTACGGCCACTGTCGTCAAGGGCGAAATAGACGTAAGAGAGCTTCTGCTGCTCTGTCCACTGGTTAATCTGTGCGACGCGGTCATACTTGTCAAGCCAGTCTTCAATGTCTTCGAAGGCTGCACCGCGATAGCGATCGGGGACCAGCGGATGAGGAACGGTTACCTGTTGCGGGCTGGGACACCCGCTGCTTTGGGGTGCTAGCGGTGGGCTGGTTTCGGCCATTGCCCGATGTGTGGATCTCCTGTGAGGTGGTTGAAAAGGGGAGAACTCCGGGGCAAGGCCTAGCAGTCGACGACTGAAGTGATGCACGGGTGTCGTAACTGGTGACATTGCGTCCGGGCCAGATGAACGACTCCCAGAAGGAGTCCGGGGCATCAGGCGCTGTCAATACCCAGCACCTCCACCAGTGTCGCGGTACAACGCGAACAGGAGACAGGGAGACGTTCTTCAAGAACAGCACAGGACGACCTGTTCCAACAAAACAGAACAGAGACACGTCTTCTTCCTCTAAGAATCCCACTGACCCACTAGACGGAGTCCGTTAATGCCCCCATCGTCGTCGTCGTCTGCCTATAGAGCACGCGTGTCAATATGAAGTTGTAAATTAAAATGATTCACGCATTCATTTCCCGAAAGCCAATATTGGATAGGAGTCACGGCGGTTATGGGCAACTCCAACGACTCCACTCATTATTCATTTCATGGGCAATCCACCATCGTGGGCAGGAGCAACGACTTGGCTGCTCAACAACGACTACTCAAATTGGGTTCCTACTGCGGCACAC
The DNA here is from genome assembly GCF_013339745.2 of Dermacentor silvarum. Lineage (NCBI taxonomy): Eukaryota > Metazoa > Arthropoda > Arachnida > Ixodida > Ixodidae > Dermacentor > Dermacentor silvarum. The sequence goes on along the minus strand of NC_051163.1, from coordinate 85,847,834 downwards.
TGGAGTGATGCAGCACTGCAAGTGAAGTCCCGCTAGGTAGAAATATTGCGCTCTGGGAGTTACGAAATGTTTTTTTTCGCGCTTTGTGAGGGTATATACGTATAACCTACTTCAAGAGGAACTCACCGTTCTTGAAATTGACAAAGCCGGTAAGGTTCTAAAAGAAGTGCCAGTGCGTGCTTAACAGTAAATTTGCTGCTGTAAATTTGTAAATGCGAGCACACGGTAATGCCTGCAGATACTCCATGCTGTATACAGACTGTCAGTCTACCGTTTCTACTGCAGTGAGCTGACCTGTTGAATTTTTAGCGCTTGTATGGCCAAAAGCATGTCCACATAGCAGAAATCTGGAAGATAAGCGTGGCATATAAGATGAAACATGCTAGCCACTGCTTTATTCAAAGTGAGCAGAGTGAACATATAGCGGTATCTCATGAGATAAGCCTGCTTACACATAGGCAAAGCAAGCATTAAAAGGAAAGAGGGAATGCATACCACGGAATTTATTTTCTGCAAGGTGCAAAGAAATCGAAAGGTCATTAATGCAGCTAGTGGCCTTCGTTCCCCAAGTGCACCTGAGCAAGCTTCCTTACTGTCCCACTCTGTTAGCATCTTGATTTGTCAAGAGCGTGACTGTGAGGTGACAGACAGGGGGTGTGTTGGTAAATGTGTACCTAATTTATTCGTGTTGAGCAGACTATTCTCCCATGCGCAAGCTCAATGGCCAGCCTGGCCGAACTTGTTTCCATAATTGTGTGTCCCATGGCACACTGCATAGACGTTTGCTTCTTCCTGGAGCAGTTAATCGACAGGGTTGTGCAAGCCTCATAGGGGCTACAAGAAAGTACCGGTACTCTGTATTTGGACACGTATGCATGTTTATCTTTCACCGGTGGCCGCTTTCCACCGGCTAACAAATGTTAAACGTTATCGCTCGGCGCAGGTCGCGCCTGCATCGGAAGCTTCTCGAACGTTATCGATGCTTCTATCCGTCGTCTGTGGTTACCGACGCTCATGTAATCTGAATGTATGAGCGACGCGAATTGTCTAGAACTTTCTAGAAGACACGCGGGCGCCAGGAATTAATCTGGAACATTCGATGACTGACGTATAAAAGCCGACGCGTTTCGCCGCAGATCAGAGATTTTCGATGATCGACGACTCTGTTCGTCGCTATCGTTGTGCTTTGAGTGTTGCTTGCTTTTCTGGGCACAGGTTCGCCCAATAAACAACGAATTTCGCCATACACAGTGTTACGGCTGTTTTCTTGACTGTCACTACTACGCGACATCTGATGGAGGTGCTACTTCGTGCACCGAACGCCCCCGCAAAGCCGCGATCCAAGTCCGAAACCAGAGGACAACGCCAACATCGCCAAGGACCAGCGAGCTAGCCGTAGGCAGCAAGGATTTCTACCGTAGTACGGACTTCTTCCCGAGAAGACCACAGCGATCAAGGTCAAGTTGATGACTCCAATGGCAGCGCCAGCGTCCCCTAACCTGCTGCAACAGCCTCGGGAGCCACCGACCTTCCGGGGGTCATCAGCTGAAGACCCTGAAACCTGGCTGGAGACATACGAGAGGACCGCGACGTTGAACAAATGGAGCGACGACGACAAGCTGCGTCATGTCTATTAGAGGCGAAGCTCCTTAGGGTGTGGGTCGCTCCTTCCTCTGTAGTAGTAGTAGTAGTAGTATGTAGCCACCTCTAGTTTATGAATTGCTCAATAGATGCCGTTGTGTGCCCGTACGTGAGAGACGCCGCATGTAGTTTTATGAAGTGTTCACTAGAAGTCCGTAGCTATGGTTGGCATGGAGACCGCTATGTATGTATACGCATATATACAGATATATGTATATGTATAGTATAACCGGAAGCCGACTTCCGCTTCTATTTCCACTTCCGGTTCCGCTTCCGGTTCCGAAAGCGAGAACGCTTCCGGCGTTTTTCTCTCTCGTCCGTAGCTAGGCGCGCTGCGGTGCACAAGGGCGCTCGTTCCCGATGCGCGCTCTCTTTCTCTCTCGTTCCCGACGCGTGCTCTCTTTATCTCTCGTCCGTAGCTGTGGTTTACCCGAATGATCCCCCGGTGCTTCGCCCACTCATCATCATTCACTTCGTAGATATGCTGTGATTTTTTTTTTCGTTGGATGATGCTGCTCGGACCTGGTTTGAGAACAGAGAGACCAACCACCCAGGTGACATGGGACCTATTTCGTGAGAACTTCGTGAGAACCTTCACGAGTGTGGTACGAAAGAAAAGGGCTGAAGTTCTCTTAGAAACCAGAGTTCAATTGCCGAACAAGAACATCGCGATCTTCACGGAGGAGATGACTCGCCTCTTCCGCCATGCCGACCCCGACATGTCTGAAGAAAAGAAAGTTCGGTTCTTGATGCGGGTTGTCAAGGAGCAACTATTCGCCGGATTGATGCGCAACCCGCCCAAGATTGTCTCAGAATTTGCTTCGGAGGCCACAACGATCGAGAAGACGCTTTAAATGCGCGCCAGGCAATACAACCGCCGTGCCCTGACCAACTACGCCGAAGCTCAAGCGCTAGGCGCCGACGACCTGCGAAAGACGATCAGAGTTACGGGAAGAGTTACAGAAGTTATGTCCAAGGTCGCCGCCTCAGGTGGCCACGATCGCTGACATAGTTAAAGAAGAGGTTCAGCGGTCACTGGAAGTGCCAGAAGTTCCGGCATCGCCTCAACCACAACCGGAAGCGATGACCTATGCCGCCGTCGCCCGCCGTCAAGGACCCCCTCCGCGCTCGTGCCAGGGCGAGCTTCGTAATCCTGCCCTGTAACGCCACAGTTCCGTCGTCCCCCGCCGCCGGCACCGCCAGCACGCCCGCCCGTCGCCCAGCGCAGCTACCCGAGAAAGACAGACGTTTGGCACGCCCCCGACCACCGCCCGTTCTGTTATCACTGCGGGGAAGCCGGCCATGTCTACCACCGATGCCATACCGCGAGATGGGCCTACGAGGTTTCGCCGTCAACGCACCATGTCCACAGCTTGGCGAGCGGCCACGTGATATCGCCGACTACATCGCCGGAACGCAGTGGAGACCCCGATGTCCTTCGCGTTCGCCATCGCCGGGATGCTACCTGTCGCCGCAACGCCGACCATACACTGGCCCAGCCCGGGCCGGTCGGTGAGCCCCTATCCGGGAAACTGAAAGCAGCAACCGATGGAGGTGAGGTTGCTGTATGACGCAATGCCGCAGATCCTCCGCCGCCCACGAAGAATATTCGCGAATCATCATGACGAGGTATCAGCACGCCGCCTAGAAAGAGTTTTGTAGACAACACTTCGCCGCCGCAAGACCGGCCGACGCGACGTAGCAGCAGCGGAGCAAGCCGACGCAGCCGTGATCCGACGCCACGACTTAACCGCAATGCTAGACGACGGTCTACCGACTTAGACGTGCTAATCGATGGTCATAGTGTCACCGCTCTCGTCGACACTGGAGCCGACTATTCTGTCTTCAATGGCCCGTTCGCCGCCAAGTGGAAGCAGGTGAAAATGGCCTGGCAAGGACCCGATATCCGGACAGCGGGAGGCCACCTAATAACGCCGGCTGGAATCGGCACAGCACGAGTCACTGTGAACAACCGCACTTACCCGGCGAGCTTCGTAATCCTGCAGCACTGCTCCAGGGATGTCATCCTAGGCACGGACTTTCTAAACCAGCACGGTGCCGTCATCGACTTAAGGTCCAAGTCGATAACGCTTTCAACGCACAAAGCGATACCACCGGATACAAGCATCAGTTATCACGCCTTGAATGTGCTAGAGGAACAGGTCACCGTTCCGCCGCGCTCCAGCGTAATGATTTCCGTCGGTACCGAAGTGCCTGCAGACATGGAAGGCGTCATAGAGGGCGATCATCACTTAGGCCCGGATTCTAAAACACTCCTTTCCTTACTAAGGACGTCTTACACGCTGTAAGGCGCCCTGGCGTCAATTCTGTGACGTCCCTTACTAAGGGGCACTAAGTTAGGGCCTCCTTGGTGCTTCCTTCCGCTTAGGGAGCCGGCATGCTACCTTCATGCGTCCTAACCGCGCTCCCCTACCTGAACGCATGCTTCTCCGCAGGACTTTGCACGCGGTATGCTCGGCTTGGACAGGTGCCGTGCGCAGCCAACGCCGCGGTAGCCAGCCGCCGTGTATTGACGTGCAGTTTGGTTCCGCAGACTGCGCTTTGTGCCATTTCTTTTGTGATTCTGTTTTTCTGTGAAAAGCGAGCGCCTAAAATGACGGTCTTGCGATATTTATCCGAAGACGATAATTTCGAAAGCTATGAAAGGTTTCTTCGACGTGCAAATGACCCTTCTTTACGGGACTGTGTACAAGCCTCCGCCGTTGACTCCAGTCCGGCATGTGATTGACAGGCAGCATCCACTGGAACACTACAACGAAGTGGAGTTTCTAGCCCGGTATCGTTTTTCCAAGCGAGCTGTTGCAACCATACTGACAGAGCTGCAACTGCTTTGTAACACTGACAACAGAGGAGCGCCGCTACCTGCTCTGTTGAAGGTCCTCGTCGCACTGCGTTTTTACGGAACGGGTGCCCTGCAAACTGTTGTAGGGGACCTTATGTGTGTATCCCAAACCTCTATATGCCGATGCATTTGAGATAAGACACAGCTGATATGCCTACGTCTGTATCCCAAGTACGTTCGGCTGCCAAACGCCAGTGAAGCGAGGTCAGTCATGACTAGGTTCTATGCCATTGGAGGATTCGCCGGGGTTACTGGGTGCATAGATTGTACTTATACACCCATTAAAATCCCCGGTGTAGACGACGCAGAAGAGACGGAGGAAAAACGAGCCGCACGCCTCGAGAAGCGTCGTAAGTACGAAGTGGCCAGGCGAGTGGATTCATATGAGGATAGCACCCAAAACGTGTTCAAGTCTCTGGACGACAACCCCTTATCCTCCCGCCTCAGCGACCATCGGGCCGTCTTTGTGGCAATAGAGAAACAACAAGATGAAGACTTTCACAATAAATACGCAACCATTTAATAATGTCTAGTCTTTAATATAACCATAACTTAACGAGAGGTAACAACCAAACCTAAACATTCAGACGTACGAAGCTAAATGGAAAAGACGTAACCGTAGAGAGAACCAAGCTAAACAAAAAGATTAACCGTACCTCTAGCTACGCATACCCAGACACAACTGAGTTAAGCCACACCCAATTTTTTTTCCTCCATGAAATAAGTTTTGCCCGGCATGGCAAATACACACACACGCACGAAACAAAACGCAGGCCAAAAAGAAAAAGAAAGCGACGCCTGACCAACCAAACTGTCAGATGCTGCCAAAGTTTCTAGGATGAGCTTGCTTTCCTGCCATGTGCATCATTTTTAGCTATTTTTACGTCATTGACGAAAGAAATGGTATTTATGCCCGGATATAGAAGTAGAAATGCAATTCTAACAGCGCCGCAAGTTTGCTTTACCAATTCATTAGAAATATTTTGCATATTTTCGTAAGTAATCTCAAAACCAGAAGCCTGTAACGTTCCACTTCCTTTGGTGAGGCGTAAAGTCCCTAGATATTGATACATGCATATTGCGTGTTTCTTATGGACGATGCGCGCGGGCGCCCAGACGAAGAAGACGAATTGCGCTTTGCTCTCGAGCTGTCGGCTGAACTGGCCAGCGCTGCAGCTATCCTGTGTAAATATATTTTGTAAATAGTCTCCAGTACTCAATCCTTCGTTCGCGTAACATTTTGGTGGAGTGTGCCGTTCCCCGTCCTCGCCACGGAGCTCCGCAGCGGCCGCACCGTCCAGCTTTCCACCATGGCTCCCGCTGACGAGACCTCGTCTGCTCCTACTACTCCGACTCCAACCACAACGTACGTCACGGTTGCCACTCCCCGCGATCCTGGCATATTCTCCGGCGAAGATAATGTCGACGTTGATGACTGGCTCGGCATGTATGAGCTTGTTAGCCGCAACAACCACTGGGACCCTACCATAATGCTCGCGAACGTCCTCTTCTACTTGGACGGAACACCTCGTGTCTGGTTCCGGACACACGAGGAGGAGATCTCTAGCTGGGATGCTTTCAAGGAGAAGCTCCGCGACCTTTTTGGAAATTCGACCGGTCGGCAGCTGGCTGCAAAGAAAGAGCTTGCTACTCGAGTGCAGTCTTCTACTGAATCGTATGTCTCGTACATACAGGACGTGCTCGCTCTTTGCCGAAAAGTCGACGCGAACATGGTCGAAGTTGACAAGGTAGGCCACGTTCTCAAAGGGATCGCGGACGATGCGTTCAACTTGTTGATATTCAACAATGTGTCCACCATCGACGTCATTATCAAGGAATGCCGCCGCTTTGAGCTCGCCAAAAGCCGCCGCGTCATTCCGCAGTTCTCCCGGCTCCCTAACACGGCTGCGACGTCCTCCTGCGTCACCATTACCGCTTCACCCCCGTCCAATGAGACCGTCACACGTATTGTTCGCCGCGAGCTCGAGGCTGTAAGTCCTGCCCCGTTCCATCCACGCCCAGTTGACCCCACTGACATTTAGATGCACCGGGCCGGTGCTTCTGCCGCCGGGGATAATGATACATGCATATTGCGTGTTTCTTATGGACGATGCGCGCGGGCGCACAGACGAAGAAGACGAATTGCGCTTTGCTCTCGAGCTGTCGGCTGAACTGGCCAGCGCTGCAGCTATCCTGTGTAAATATATTTTGTAAATAGTCTCCAGTACTCAATCCTTCGTTCGCGTAACAATATTAAGCAAAAAATATCTAGGGACTTTAGTGAGGCGCTCCTTCCGCAGGGAAGGTAAAAGGAAGCTTTTAGAATTCGCGATGGCCTTCTGAGGGCGCCTAACGTTTAGGTAGCATGAAGGACTCCTTGCGTAAGGTAGGGAAACGGTTTAAGGTTAGGAGCATTTCTGAATCCGGGCCTTACTGCTCGACCGTGAAATTTGCGTCGCTAGAGGCATAGCTGAGCTACGCGAAGGGAAAGCAAGAGTGATGCTCACGAACTTCAGCCACGAATACAAGCACATTAACAAAGGCACCACGGTCGCCTACATTGACGAAATAGTACAAGCCAGCAGTACTTTCGCCTTCACGGATTCTAGTGCACCTGCAACGACGACTGTGGTATCTGAACCAACTTTCGACGTCAACCAGAACCTTCCCAAGCATAAGAAAGGACAGCTAAACGCTCTGCTCCTGCAATACAAGGACTGCTTCTCGTCGTCGTCAAAAATTCGACAAACCCCTGTCGCCAAGCACAGCATCACAACCAACGAATATGTCTGCCAAATCCGTCAGAGCCCGTACCGAGTTTCGGCGCGCGAACGCTAGGCCATAAGACAGCAAGTCGACGAAATGCTACGCGACGACATCATCCAGCCGTCCAAGAGTCCTGTGGGCGTCCCCCGTGGTGTTAGTGAAGAAGAAGGATGGGACCCTACGTTTCTGCGTCGATTATCCTCACCTCAACAAGATCACGAAGAAGTATGTATACCCCCTCCCACGGATTGACGACGCCTTGGATCGACTCTACAACGCAAAGTATTTTTCGTCGATGTACGTCAAAATCGGCTACTGGCAAATCGAAGTCGACGAGAGGGACCGGGAGAAGGCTGCCTTTATAACAACAGACGGACTGTTCGAGTTCCAGGTCATGCCGTTTGCTCTTTGCTTGAGACCTACGACTTACCAACACGTCATGGATACAGCACTGGCAGGCTTGACGTGGCAGACTTGCCTCGTCTATTTGGACGACGTCGTTGTGTTTGCCTCAAGCTTCGAAGAACACCTGCGGCGCCTTAAAACAGTTCTTCAAGCAATCAAAACCTCCGGTCTCACGTTAAAGCCAGAAAAGTGCCACTTCGCAAATGAGGAGCTCTTGCCACGTCATCAACAAGTCTGGAGTGCGCCCCGACCCTCAGAAAACTGCAGGCATCTCCAACTTTCCTCCGCCCGCCGACAAGAAGGCAGTGCGTAGATTTCTTGGACTGTGCGCCTCTTACAGGCGCTTCGTCAAGGAGTTTTCATGGATCGCCGAGCCACTGACGTACCTCACGAAGGCCGACGTCGAGTTCAAGTGGGAGACGCCGCAAGTCGAAGCATTTGAAGAACTGAAGCGACGCCTGCAATCGCCGCCAATACTTGCGCATTTCGACGAAAACGTCGATACCGAAGTCCACACCTACGCAAGCTGCGTAGGACTCGGCGCCGTGCTTGTGCAGAGGACTGACGGACTAGAAAGGGTCGTAAGTTATGCTAGCCGGTCGCTATCGAAGGCGGAAGCAAATTATTCCACAAAAGAAATGGAGTGCCTCGCCATCATCTGGGCTACATCAAAGTTTCGCCCCTACCTCTATGGCAGGCCCTTTAAAGTTGTCAGCGATCACCACGCCTTGTGTTGGCTAGCTAACTTGAAGGATCCTTCAGGTCGCGTCGCACGATGGAGTCTTTAGACTTCAAGCATTCGACATCACCGTCGTTTACAAGTCCTGGCGAAAGCACTCTGACGCCGGCTGCTTGTCTCGCGCCCCCGTCGAAGCGCCGCCACAATACGACCAGGATGACGACACTTCCTTGGGGCCCATAAGTGCCGACGAATTCGCCGAAACAGCGAGCCGACCCTGAACTAAGGAGCCTTGTAGACTACCTGGAAGGCAAGACTGTCATTGTGCCGAAGGCTATGATTGGCGTCGTTTTTTTGCAAAACGACATTCTCCTACAGAAGAACTTCTCGCCTCTCTGAGCCAACCACCTCCTCGTGGTACCCTCAGCATTGCATCCAGAGGTTCTCCAAGCTCTCCATGACGACCGAACGGCTGGACACCTTGGTTTTTCCCGCACGCTCGCGAGGATACAAGAAAAATACTACTGGCCTCGCCTTTATGCCGACGTCGCCCAATACCTAAGGACATGCCGAGACTGTCAGCTACGCAGAACACCGCCGACAAGGCCAGCCGGACTTCTACAGCCGATCTAGCCACCTCGCCGACCGTTCCAGCAGATCGGGATGGACTTACTGGGGCCTTTTCCGACGTCGACGTTCGGGAATAAATGGATCATCGCCTTGCCCAAAAGCTTTGCCCACAAAAGCCTTGCCCAAAGCCAGTTCTGCCGAGTTAGCCCGATTCTTCGTTGAGAACATCCTCCTGCGTTACGGTGCCCCAGAAGTCGTCATCACCGACAGAGGCACGGTCTTTACGGCAGAACTAACTCATGCCATCCTGTGATACAGCCAGACAAGCCATCGCCGGACCACCGCCTACCACCCGCAGACGAATGGCCTCACCGAGCGCCTAAATAAGAACACCGCCGACATGCTGGCAATCTACGTCGACGTCGAACACAAGACGTGGGATGCCATCCTTCCGTACGTGACCTTCGCATACAACACGGCCATGCAAGAAACGACGCACATGGCGCCGTTCAACCTGGTCTACGGAAGGAACCCCGCAACGACGCTTGACGCCATGCTACTGGACGTCACCGACGAAGACAATCTCGACGTTGCCACCTATTTGCAGCGTGCCGAAGAAGGTCGACAGCTTGCCCGCAATTGTGCCTGCATTTCTAGGAAGTTTCTCAAGCGTTGTCGATGCTTGTATCCGTCTTCTGTTGTTACCGGCGCTTATGTAATCTGATTGTATCAGCGACGCCAATTATCTAGTACTTTCTGGAAGACACGCGGGCACCAGGGATTAATCCGGAACATTCGATGACTTACGTATAAAAGCCGACGTGTTTCGCCGCAGATAAGAGATTTTCGACGATCGCCGACTGTGTTCGCCGCTATCCTTGTGCGTTGAGTGTAGCTTGCTTTTGTGGGCACAGGTTCGCCCCATAAACTACCAGTTTCGTCAGACGCAGTGTTACGACTGTTTTGTTCACTGTCACTACTACGTGACAATATATTCTGCTTTTTGTAGCCTACGTATGTACAGACGACCTAGGCTTTGCTGTTCTTTGTAACAACAATGATTTGATTCTGCTCCTATGCATTGCATTTTTTGGCATATCCTCCGAAATTCGAGAAAGCCTATTGCAACCAACCTATTTACTTGGTTAATAAAACTGACCTGCATCATGGAGGGTATATCCTCAGCAGCAAGACTTCATATGCAGAGTTTGAATCCATCATAAGGAAGCAGACCTTTCTGAGCGCTTGTTCTGTGACAAAAGCAAACATGCTCTTGGATAGCTTCAGGTTGCTTGTCCAATAATAGCTAAAGTTATTGTCGAACTGGCTCACCTATAAATGAAAGTTAGTTCCGTGTTTTAAAATGGTTAAAATGTGTTTCCATGTTTGTTGATATATTAAAGGAAGTTCTTTTGGTACAGTTATTGTGTCAGCACACCAACGAAATGCTTAAGACCGTGTCTGTGTGCACAAATGGTGAGAACTTACACTTCCAGCACATGATAAGAAAGTATGACACAGGATGGAAGCCAGGTAAGAACTGGTGCCAGTAATGGCATTGTAAAAATATTTCGTTAAGGTGGCGGTCCAACTCCGGCGGCACGAGCCCCCCCCCGTTTTCAGTACTTTTGGAGCAATCGTGGCGGCTCTTATACTTAGGATATAAAGTTGCCGTACATACCATAAACAAGCTTAATTCTTGTAGATTGCAACTTTATATAATATAAAGAAACTGATTCATGTGATTTAGAAATAAATGTTCAAGTGCAAGCATGAGATACATGGCTTTTGCGAACTGTGTCTCAGTTGTGACCATATTTAGAAGAAACTACCGCATTTACTGCATCGCGGCTTGCTCTGTAACTTTAAGAAATATTTATCTAAGCAAAATAATGTCGAATTGTTACTTTTTAGATAATTTGCTTTTGAATGTTGCCAAATATTGCACTTTTCTGTTGTAAACAACCCGATAACTACACGCTCAAGGAAGCTAAATTTTGGATAAATTAGAGTTCAAGAAATTTACATTTAGGACGCAAAATTTTATTCATGTACCTTTTTAGTTTGGCTAATGTTGCGACCGAAATTAAGCAATATTTACAATTCTGGTTCCACTTTTGCCCATTTTTGCGGGAAGGTACTAAAGCTACAAAGTCTAATTTATCCAAAATTTAGCTTCCTTGAGCATGTAGTGGCCGGGCTGTTTACAACAGAAGAATGCGATATTTGGCAATCTTCAAAAGGAAATTATACAAAAAGTAAAAATTCAAAATTATTTTGCTGCGTCTAGAAAATAGATAATAATGTCCTAAAGCAATAGAACAAGCGGCAATGCAGCACATGCGGTAGTTTCTTCTAAATATGGTCACCACTGAGACACAGTTCGCAAAAACCATGTATCTCATGCTTGTTCTTCAACATTTATTTCTAAATCACATTAATAAATTTCTTTATATTATATACAGTTGGAATCTACAAGAACCAAGCTTTGTTATGGTATATACGGCAACTTTATATCCTAAGTAGAAGAGTCGTCACGGTTGCTCCAAAAGTACTGAAAACGGGGGGCTCGTGCTGCCGGATTGGGACCGCCACCTTAAAAGTAATAACAGTCAGCTCAAGGTTTTAAGGACCTCATAAAATCATTGGCAGACATGCCAGCTCAATTCTGTAACAAAATTGCTCTATTCTTGTCTGTACAATCCTTGACTGGTACAAAATAAATATATGCGTACAAAGCGTCATCATCACCCAAGAATGTACATTAAATATGGTAGCCACACGTAAGAAGCTGATCAAATCAGTACAATTTTCGGTGAAAGGATTTACCTTCAGGGTGCAGTTTGTCCATCTTCATCATGAAAGTGATGTGTGAAGCAAAAGTTACAAACCTAGATACATTATCTAGCCTTACCAGCTCTAGCCACTTGCAGATCACCCCGGCTTTCCTCCTATTTGTAGCGCTTGTTCTAACTGGGATGAAGTTTTCTGTGATGACAGGGTAAAGGGGGGGGGGGGTGGCTAATATTTTAGGCACCAAAATATCACAATACCACAGTCCTTGTTAGCACAGGGAATCTCGGGTCATTCCTCCCTAAAAATGCACAATAGTGGTTATGGTGTCTTCATGTCAGTAGAACTTTATCATGAGCATTCTGCACCCATTTCTGATGTGCTTGTATTTGTTAAAACAGCTAACTTTCAGTAGAGCACTCGTCTTGTCTCTTGTGCTGATATTTGCTGTATAACCGATTTATTTCCCCTTAGAAGCCATGCACCTTCTAGCCCAGCAATGCAGAGCAAATTTCTGTTTAACGTTGAAAGTTCTTGTTGGCCGCCACGAAGTGCTCCTGCTTTAGATTATGACCAAACTTTAGAGAAAAGCTGCGGTTGCATCTGGCGAGACTGTCCTGGCCACATGTTAAAAATTCTGAAAGCGCTGTATTCCTTCTAAATATCACACACTGTTCTGTGCACAAACCCTGTATGCATGTTTTCATGTCGGGCAGCATGAGAGTAATTGAGAGGATACTTGTGCGTCAAGAGACAGGCTGCTGCCTTGCTTTTATGCATTGTTTATCTGTAAATGATTAAAACAAACAGATTGGGTCATATGATAAAAACAATTTTACTTTTCAGAGTCTCTTCTGAAGAACTTCGTGTCAAGGTGTGAAGAATTATATCGTGCGGCATTCATGACGTATACTGTCCGTGCACTCCTCAGCCTTAGAAACTATGCTCGTTTCTTTAGGACCCTTGGGGCACATTCTGCCTTCGTGTTTGAAGGGGAAATGGCACCATTGTGCTGCAGATTTCTGCAGCTAAGGACCTTCCGGACCAAATTGTAGAGCGAGTCATGTTCCAGCAGCTACAGCGTGTGCTTGAAAGTCTCCTTCTAACGTCTTAAGAAAAAAGGTTGTGCAATGGCTTCCTTGGATATTCACCCGTAAAAAAACATTTTGCGTGTGGATGGCCTATGGCTGTTAGGCATAGGTAAGAAAACAGCGCTCAGTGCCGAGGAGCAGGATGAAGTGTATGGTCGGTGTGGAGTGGCTGCGTCCAGTGTTGTTGGAGATGAGTGGTTTGTGCAAAAGAAGCAAGTCTTCCAAAGCACTAGATTCAGAAGTCCTTCAAAATATGATACAACCTTTGTGGGGACGGATGCTGGGTGCTATGCACGAATTGAGAGAATACTTGTGCTTCAAGAGACAGGCTGCTGCCTTGTCATCTGCAGACCCGTAATTATAGCAGACGTTCGTGTCAATCCTCCTTACATAAAGGACTGTTTTCTTTCTTGTGATGGAACACGCGACGTGTTCTTGTCTGATGACATCGTTGACAGCTGTCTGTGCATAGAATTTGTGCAAGAAAGTAAGATGTTCATCTGTGACCTCCCAAACAAGATTGATAGAGAATAAAGGGACACTAAGGAGAAAAATTAGTTTAGCTGTGTTAGTAAATAAGCATTCCTCATTACCAAAAGCGAAGTGTCAAAAGCTACGGCGGAATGGAAGATCCATAAGGAGAACGCTCTACCGCAACTGCATCCCGCAAGTCTCCTCGCTGCCTTCGGAATACAATGGTTCAAACACGTGCCGAGCTGCTTATCACTCATGTATACCACCACGTTATCATATTTGCAAAGTGGGATCCTGTTGAAACAAGAGGGAGGAGTAGGTGCTGCAGCGCACATTGAGGCCAACTTATACTACTACAGCTGACGGCTCGCTCTATTGTAACGAAAGATTCATTTACAAGTGGCTCTGGACGTCAAATATGTTACGGATAATAAGTTAGAAGAGAATGTGTGGAAAGCGCGCACGAATCTGCCTTCAAAATACCGATATCTAAACAAATAATAAAGCATAGGTCTGAACAGTCTACGCGAAGCGGTTAATACCAAAATTGAGGACGCAGTTTATGAAACTACAGCGGTATCGTAGCAGTAGTAATCTGTAATTCTCGCACTGTAGTCTAGAGCTTGATTTTCCACCACACCTAATTTCTTTCCATATCTTTTCTGTTTTCTTTCTTTCTTGTTTGCTGCAGTTTTCATCACAAGGGTTCCCAAACTGGGTTCCGCACGACCCAGAGGTTCCTTGAACGCAAGCTTAGAGTTCTGCGAGCAATCACAGTGAATCCGACCCTATGTTCATTTCAGTGCATTTTCACATTAGAATTTGAATTTAAAAATTCGAAGCACCGTTTTCTCACACCTTCGTTTTCACGGAAAAGATCGTTTATGGCAGCGGCAAGGTCGCTCGCGCCTGTGTGTTAACGAACACTTGAGGCGACTTGAAGAGCGGTCAGCAGAGCTAGCTGTTAGGAGAGGTGCGCTTCTCTGCTTTCATTACTTCGTGATTTTGTTAATTTAAGAGTTGCAGTTTCAACTTCGTAGTTGCGAAATGATGCTATATGAACATATTTTTCTGAATCACACAAGTGGGATGGTAGCGCAGCATAATTGCATCATTGTACTATTTGCGGTAAGCACCCCCGCAGGGGCGTCTGCGTCAGCAGGCGTTTGGTGAGTTGCGCCACCACGTACCCGAGCACACGAGGGTTGGAACCTCCCGCGTATAGCCGTGCGCGGCTTAGCCGTGTCTGGGGAAAGGGGGATCCTGGGGGTTGAGCCGATGCTGGGTGTTCGGACCTTTAAGGCCCCCCGGCGGAGGCAACACACCTCTTCGGCCTCTGCTTCACATAGACGGCACCCCCGGACTGAACCACCCGGGGGAAATCGGCAGTCGCCCTTTCCTGTCCTCCTCCTCAATCTTCGTCTTTCTCTCTGACTTTCAATCTTTCCTGTCTCCTACTCACTTCCTTTTACTTCTGATCTTCTGGGCGGCAAGGGTTAACCTTGTGTGGGTAGCCAACCTTGGATATTCCATATTTGGTTATAGTGGTGACGTACAGCTGGCGTCTGCAGGCCTTGTGTTTACAGGCCCTGCAGCGTCCCCTTGTTGGGCTCCATGGTGGGTGGCTGGCGTTGCTGCCGAAAACCCAGATATTCTTATGGCTAGTCCTTTTCCACCACTCTCTGATCGCCGTCTGAAAAGAGGGCGCACCGAAGATGTGTTCCAGTTTTTTGGACGCCAAACACAGAATTTCCCCAGATTTCATGTCATTCACTCTGAAACCTCAAACAAATCGGTACGAACAATGTCACCATTCCTTGTCTCAAAGTCTTTGACTAATATTTTTGGACCAGGCTTTATAGCATCCAGGATGGCAAGCGGGGATCTCCTCTTGGAGCTCCGTGATGTGAAACAATATGAGAAACTGCCCAATCTAGTATCATTTGGGGACACCCAAGTGACAGTAACCCCACATCGTACTATGAACCCCACCCGTGGCGTTATCTCAGATGATGATTTAATGGAGCTAACCGAGGCTGAACTCTTGGAGGGCTTCAGTGAGCAAAATGTGATAAACGTTAAAAGAATTAAGATGAGGCGCGACGGCAAAGAAATCAAGACCAAGCACCTAGTACTTACTTTTGGTTCAAGTGTCCTGCCCGAGTCCATCGAGGCCGGCTACCTCAGACTTCGTGTTAGGCCATACGTGCCAAATCCTCTTAGGTGCTTCAAGTGCCAGCGATTCGGGCACAGTTCACAGAACTGCCGAGGCCGGCAAACTTGTGCTAAGTGCAGTGCCAATGAACATTCCTCCGAAACTTGCAATAACACTCCACATTGTGTCAACTGTGATGGTCAGCACGCCGCATACTCACGGTCGTGCCCGTCATGGAAGAAAGAGAAAGAAATTGTGACTATTAAAGTCAAAGAAAATATCACATTCAAGGAGGAACGTAGGCGGGTATCACACCTGCCCAAGAACACCTTTGCCGATGTGGCGCGTCAGGGGGCAGCGACACAACGGCTTCCGGCGCCTGCCCGGCCCGTAAGCAGCGAGCCCGCAGTGACGCCATCCGCCCCCTCGGCGGCTGCAGCTAGCGCTGCTCCGCCAACTCACAAGAAGGGGCCACCGACCTCTGGGCTGGTGGCCTCCAGGGTCTCGTCCCTCGAGGCGAGGCCTTCCCGTCAAACCAACCGCTCGCAAGAGCGCGTGTCCAGCGCCTCGCAAGAGGCGATGGACACAACTGGCCAGACGGCGCCGTCAGCGCCTAAGGAGCCGCGAGAATCTCGCGATCGCTCCAAAAAAGAAAAAGCCCGCATCACAGGGTCCGACAAGGGCTCTGTAGCTTAAGTTAGTCTCCTTTACATACAGCACAAAAAACACTTTCAACATGAATACACAAATTATACAGTGGAACGTCAGAGGACTCCTACACAACCTCGATGACGTCAAAGAAATTCTACACAAGTTTAATCCGAAGGTGCTGTGTGTTCAGGAGACACACCTTAAATCTACACAATGCAACTTTCTCCGGCAATACGCCATCTTTCGCAAAGACCGCGATGACACCTCCGTGTCATCCGGCGGTGTTGCTATCGTAGTTGACAGAGGTGTTGCCTGTCGAGAACTGAAACTTCGTACGCCCCTAGAGGCAGTTGCTGTCCGAGGGGTATTGTTTGACAGGCTAGTCACTGTTAGCTCTATATACATCCCTCCTAATTATCATCTTAATAAAACTGAATTTCAGAACTACATAGATGAACTTCCGGCACCATACATAGTTGTCGGAGATTTAAATGCACATAACACATTGTGGGGAGACTCTCGTTGCGATGCGAGAGGACGCCTAATTGAAAACTTTCACTTTTCTTTAGGAGCATGTTTACTTAATAAGAAAGAGCCAACTTACTACAGCATGGCGCACAACACATACTCCTCCATAGATTTAAGTATCGTGTCGAGTACACTGATTCCGTACCTGGAGTGGTCCGTTCTGAAGAACCCTTTTGGGAGCGACCACTTCCCAATCATGTTAAAACTGACAAAACAAGATCTATGTTCCCCACACATTCCCCAATGGAAAGTTGACTCGGCTAACTGGGAACGTTTCCACGAACAAACTTATTTCAGCAGGGATGATATTGCCTCTTTAAATATAGATGATGCTGTAGCATATATAACGGGCTTTATAATTGAGACTGCCACAACATGCATCCGTCAAACGAACGGACTGGCTAATAAACGTCGTATCCCGTGGTGGAACGAAGAATGCAAGGAAGCACGGAAAAATCAAAACAAAGCTTGGGGACGACTTCGCGACTCTCCAACCGCCGAAAACTTGATTAATTTCAAGCAAATAAAGTCCCAGGCTAGAGGAACACGTCAACGTGCTAAAAGGAAGAGTTGGGAGAAGTACATCTCCAGTATAAATTCTTACATGGATGAGACGAAAGTGTGGAATCGAGTAAATAAATTAAAAGGCTGGGAGGTACACCCCCTCCCCTTAGTAAGTACTCAAGGAGAGAGCCTGGAAGATCAGGCTGGTTGTCTGGGCGAACACTTTGAATATATCTCCAGTGCGTCCCACTACACACAAGCATTTTTGAGAGTCAAAGAACGTGAAGAGCGACAGCCCCTAAAACGTAAAGGTTCATCGAGTGAGGTCTACAACTATCTATTTACTTTAACTGAACTGAAAGCATCCCTCGCTTGCTGCAATAACTCTGCGCCAGGCGGTGATCGTGTCATATATGAAATGATTAAGCACCTGAATCCTGAAGCGCTGAAAACACTCCTGTATCTTTTCAATGTCCTGTGGGCGCAAGGATATATCCCGTCCTCGTGGAAGGAAGCTATAGTCATTCCCGTGCTTAAACGAGGCAAAGACCCGTCCCTAGCCAGCAGCTACAGGCCAATAGCGCTAACAAGCTGTCTGTGCAAACTATTTGAAAAAATGATCAACAGGCGCTTAATCTGTTTCCTTGAAAATAACAAATTACTAGACCCCTTCCAATGTGATTTCAGGGAAGGTATGTCCACAACAGACCACCTTGTTCGCATTGAGTCTTATATTAGAGACGCTTTTATACATAAGCAGTTCTGTCTTTCAGTGTTCCTCGACCTAGAAAAAGCTTACGACACGACATGGCGCTACGGCATTCTCCGAGATCTCTCTGCGATGGGTGTCCGTGGCAACATGCTAAACACAATCGAAAGTTACCTGTCTAACCGCACATTCCGCGTAAGAGTGGGCAACGCTTTGTCTAAGTCATTCACCCAAGAGACCGGTGTGCCACAGGGAGGCGTGCTTAGTTGCACACTATTTATTGTAAAAATGAATTCCCTGCACACAGTCATTCCACGGAGAATGTTTTACTCCGTTTATGTCGACGATGTGCAAATTGCCTTCAAGTCATGCAATATTGCCATCTGCGAACGACAAGTGCAGCTTGTAATAAACAAATTGTCCAAATGGGCAGATGAGAACGGTTTTAAAGTAAACGCCCAGAAGAGCACTTGCGTACTCTTTACAAACAAGAGAGGCATAATGCCTGTCCCCAGTATACAAATCAAAGGAGATGCACTCTCTGTCAGCAGCGAGCATAAGTTTCTAGGCATTATTTTGGATTCCAAGCTTACATTTATTCCTCATATTAAGTATCTTAAGGCCAAATGCCTGAAGACAATGAACCTTTTAAAGCTTCTGTCACGTACGACTTGGGGTAGTGACCGAAAGTGTCTGCTTAACCTGTATAAAAGTCTTGTCCTCTCACGCCTTGATTACGGGTCTATAATTTATAATTCTGCAACGCCAAGTGCATTCAAAATACTAGACCCTGTTCACCACTTAGGTATCCGCCTCGCGACTGGTGCTTTCAGGACAAGTCCAATCCAGAGCCTCTACGTAGAGTCGAATCAGTGGTCACTTCATCTGCAGCGGTCATACAGCAGTTTTACATATTTTCTGAAAGTGCAAGCAAATATTGAACATCCGTCTTATTCAACAATAAACGATGTGACCGCTGCCACACTATTCCACAATCGACCTGCAGCGAGAAAGCCGTTCTCTTTGCGTGTGAGGAATCTTAGTGAGGAAATGGGTGTTCCGCTGCTTGATCATCGTCCTATGGCCCCAGTGAAACTGTTACCTCCGTGGCAGTGGCAGCTCATAGATTGTGACACATCATTTATAGAAGTCACGAAACACGCATCAGAGGCACACATTAAAATGCATTTCCTAGAACTTCAGTCCAAGTACTCGTGCACAGAGTATTACACAGACGCTTCTAAGTCACACGCCGGGGTTTCTTATGCAGCCGTCGGCCCATCCTTCTCGGAATCCGGTGTACTCCACCCGGAAACAAGTATCTTTACGGCTGAGTCCTATGCACTTTTATCAGCTGTAAAGCATATAAAGAAATCAAAACTTCAAAAGACTATCATATATACAGACTCTCAAAGTGTCGTGAAAGCCTTGATGTCATTCTGCAAACTAAGAAATCCTGTACTCATTGAGCTCTATTCTGTCCTTTGTAGAGCTTACGCAACTAACCAGCATGTCATTATATGCTGGGTGCCTGGGCATAGAGGCATCGAGGGCGATGTTCTTGCCGACCAAATGGCCACATCAGTGACATCACCCGCAATTAACTCTGCAGCTGCTGTTTCTGCAAAAGATTTGAAACCTTTCTTGCGAAAGAAACTGCGAAGCCACTGGCAACGCTTGTGGGGCACACAAAGAAGTAATAAGCTTCATTTGATTAAGCCACAGCTAGGTTACTGGCCCCCCATAACTAAAAAACGACCAACTGATGTCCTGTTCTGTCGTCTAAGAATAGAACATACATTTGGCACCCACAATCTTTTGCTTATTGGTGATGAACCACCAACCTGTGGTAGATGTTGTGAGAGGCTGACCGTCCTCCATGTCCTCGTGGAGTGTCGGGAAGCCGAAGCCGAGAGAAGTAAACATTTTCCGGTAGCATACCGCTACAATATCCCTCTACATCCCATGCTATTTATTGGTGAAGAACCGCTTTTTAATGCCAAAGCAGTCCTCGATTTCTTTAATGATGTTGTGCTACATGTTATTAGCCCAATAAGTTCGTAGCACATCCTCTCTCCAGAGGATGTTGCTGTGATAATTTTTTATAGCACATGCCTCCAGGCCCTTGTGGTTCAAGGGCTCTGTTTAGGTAGTAGTGCTTCTTGCCAATTACTGTATCTTAAATATTTTAAATATATTATTCTTCTTTCTCAATGCATTCCTCATTTCATAGTACACATCATTAGTCATTGCCATGATTTTAGTACATATATATTTTACGCACTTTACAGCGATAATTTTAGGCCCCTTTACAGCCATGTTTCATCTACTTCTCAGAATTCATTGCTCGACGGCACATTCACAAACACTGGCATGGCGCTCTTTGGCCATAACTGGCCCTTGCGCCATAAAACACCACACATCATCATTTGCGGTAAGCACATCATAGTATTGTGTTGAGGGCCACCAAGTGCAATGCATGTCTCTTGCTGTGATATTATTCATCAACGCTATGAAAGCAGATGTTGAAGTTGTTACTGCAATGATGAGCATGTCAAACTATGTGGGCTCTGCCAAAACAGGCATGCTGCACTATAACTCACGGAACGAGTGCTAATCCAAGATAGACATTAACGTTAAACAAGACACAATCATCGAAAAATGTCAGATGTACTTCCATAATCACAGTGTCGGATCACTGTAACGTACCTGGAAATAAATATGGCGGGAGACGTAGGCCATACATTTAGTCACAACTTACGAAAAAAGCCGCTCGTACTATTAGAAGACGCTGTGTACGCCTGAAAAATGTAAAGCGGTGACGCTGTCATCAAACTATTGCACCAGCTTGCCATGACGTTATAAATTTTGACACCATCTGCTCGAGCTTATTTAAATTTTTATCAGTAAAAATTGATGCATTGAATTCCAGAAGAGTCAATGCCTGAATTCAGGAAATTCAAGCAACTGTTACTGAATTACAATGGCCTGAATGCGAAAAATGCTTTGCAATTTGTCATGTCGCACTGACTGGGGTTCTGGCGTGAAATTCAAAAACAGAAATTTGGATCGTCATTTCCTCTTCTAATGATAACGCTAGCTGTCGCCGCAAAATCAATGAAACTAGTCTTTCAAAGATACTTTTTATCATTCTAAGGTGAATCAGTACCTCTTTAGTGTCCCTTTAATGTCACAGGGTCATACATGCTCTGCACTTGCCATGCAATTTCATGTATGAGACATTTTTTCTGGCAACACATTTTTCTTATTGGTACCCAGAATTTTAATGTTCGTCATTTTATTTAGCTTTCAGCTCAAATTTTTGCCGACATTTTTCTAAAGCGAAGGTAATTCTAGAAATGAACTGCAAAAGAGCTGATAGTTGGGTAAGTTGGTACGTATTCATAGTGAAACTTGCAGCCCGCACAATAGACAAGGGCTGTTGTGACAGTTATGAGAAAGCGCTCATGCGTGCATTTTCACCGTGTCCTTGTTTATTGTGCGGGCTACAAATCTTGTTACGAAGGTTCATTAGAAGAGCTGACCGTTCTGTTTGGTCATTTTATAACATTTTTAAAAACCTACATTTTATTGAACTATTGTCGCGAGTAAATATGCTTCTGGTAGAAAAGTGTGTGTGTGTGTGTGTGTGTGTGTGTGTGTGTGTGTGTGTGTGTGTGTGTGTGTGTGTGTGTGTGTGTGTGTGTGTGTGTGTGTGTGTGTGTGTGTGTGTGTGTGTGTGTGTGTGTGTGTGTGTGTGTGTGTGTGTGTGTGTGTGTGTGTGTGTGTGTGTGTGTGTGTGTGTGTGTGTGTGTGTGTGTGTGTGTGTGTGTGTGTGGTGTGTGTGTGTGTGTGTGTGTGTGTGTGTGTGTGTGTGTGTGTGTGTGTGTGTGGTGTGTGTGTGTGTGTGTGTGTGTGTGTGTGTGTGTGTGTGTGTGTGTGTGTGTGTGTGTGTGTGTGTGTGTGTGTGTGTGGTGTGTGTGTGTGTGTGTGTGTGTGTGTGTGGTGTGTGTGTGTGTGTGTGTGTGTGTGTGTGGTGTGTGTGTGTGTGTGTGTGTGTGTGTGTGTGTGTGTGTGTGTGTGTGTGTGTGTGTGTGTGTGGTGTGTGTGTGTGTGTGTGTGTGTGTGTGTGTGTGTGTGTGTGTGTGTGTGTGTGTGTGTGTGTGTGTGTGTGTGTGTGTGTGTGTGTGTGTGTGTGTGTGTGTGTGTGTGCGTGCGCGCGCGTGTGTGGATAATGCCAAGCAGCGGGACAGCCAAT
Organism: Dermacentor silvarum; assembly: GCF_013339745.2. NCBI lineage: Eukaryota > Metazoa > Arthropoda > Arachnida > Ixodida > Ixodidae > Dermacentor > Dermacentor silvarum. The sequence continues at coordinate 85,825,747 of NC_051163.1, read as the reverse complement.
TTCCTAATCAAAAGATTTTATTATTTTCACATTCCTGCTTGACCCACGATGCATTCCTGGCGCTTTCTTTCTTTTTGATCATAGGATGCTACCTCTTGCATTTTGCTAGTAATCTAAAATCATGTGCTCTATGTTGTATGCACTGTTGTGTCACTTGCACCAATCTACGTTTCATGAAAGCTGCTACATTATATACAAATGAGATGACTTGTGCCGAAGCTTTGCCAAAGAGCGGTGAACAATGCATGTGACATGAGCATATGTAAACGATGCTGTACTTGTTTGCCTTACTTCACTGAGATAGTGGAAAGCTGTGACCCACATATTTATAAGTGCACTTTTTTACGTATACTGTGGGCGTTTATTACGCACGTCTTCTTCATGATCATCCTACGTTGCGCGATCCTCATCTTCAGTTATGTGTGATCATCATCGGGTGTGTGCTTTTGCTGGTTCGCTGCCGAGTACTCGGGCCGAATAAACGTCGTGCCAAGACAGACGTCATAAGTGGTGGAGGTGCAGGGTCCTTCTGACCTGGTTACGAAATACTTCTATTGACGCGCCTTCGCACGCCTGGTTTGTGCGACAAGTTCCAGCCACGTTTCATCGGGCCCTATATCGTCCTGGAGCAGACATCGCCCGTCAATTATCGCGTGACTCCTGTTGTCGCCGCCACAGACCGCCGTTGTCGCAGCACCGAGGTAGTTCATGTCTCCCGCATGAAACCCTTCACGCGGCGGTCTTCGTCGCCTTGACTTGCGGCCAGGATGGCCGCTTCCATGTGGGGGGGAAATTAGTGTGGGCGTTTATTACGCACGTCTTCTTCATCTGTATATTATCATCATCATCCTACGTTGCGCGATCCTCATCTTCAGTTATGTGTGAGCATCATCATTTCGGTCCATTTCAGTAATATTCGGTCCATTTATCTGTGATTTTAGTGATAATGTCTGTTGTTGGCTACAGCTGCTATATAACTTATGCTTTATCACTACAGTAACGTACTGATCTTTTGAATGTCAGTTCTATTAGAATTGCTTGATAATTTGGTGGTCTAAGAAGTGCTCCATAGAGTCACTGCCCAGTCACTCCTTATGCCTGTGCCGTAAAGCCATGTGCATGGTTTGACGAATTTCGAAAGTCATATAGAAATTTAGCTAGACACTTATGACACCTGCACGCATCATGTCGTAAAATTTGTAGCTGCAAGCAAATTGAAGTCTTCATTTTTAAGGTTATCATCATCACCCTTGTCATTGGCAAGTTATTTCTGACTTCCGCATGCTGTTCGGGTGTTTCAAGAAGTTACGTTGACTCACTGTCAAACCGTAATATTGCACCACATAGTATCTACGAAATAATGCACATTAGACCTACCAATGTCGCTGGATGACTCTGGATGGCATAGCTGCAGGTGACAAGCCGTCGTGGCCATTTAGTGGCCATGACTGGTAATCAGGCCCGAGAGTATTTACTGATCACAGAATGCCTATTTGCGGGCAACCTCCTGGTTGCCATCAAATTTGCCTGTGAATTAGTTCATTTTGTTGTTGTTTTGCTTTATATTCGTTCTGAGTGTCCGATTGTGTGTGCATTTTTGTGCACTTCTCTCTGTTTCTGAAAAAGGTCGGCTGCGATATATATATATATATATATATATATATATATATATATATATATATATAGTGTACACCCTTGACCTATTGCAGCATTTATGCTAAGTTTTTTTTTTTTTTTACTTTGTGCTATGGTTTCTATGACGTCGCAAGAGAGGCATACCTTTGTTCAGTAAGCCCCCGCTTTGGAAAGCAGTTTTTGTGCATTTCCGTCAATTTGTATCTTGCTTTCTATGCTTTCCATCATTGCACATTCGTGTGGTATTTTCTGGCCACCTGCTAACACATGACAGCAAAGGATTTGTATATACTAAATAGTTTCTTTTTTGCACTATATTTTTTGCACTAGTGTTGCTGCTAAATAATGCGGTGGAAATATTCCAACATTAGAATTCAAATCAGAATAGTGCCAGCCATTTCCGTACTTTTGTGCACTTCTGTACCAGGCTGGACCTTTCTTTAGAAGTTCAAAAGTACGAGGGCTTTTTTTTAAATGTCTCATCGGTGGCGAAACGAAAATCAGTGAAAATTAAAGCTGTTTTATTTGGAACATTTAGCTGCGCTTTCCAGTTACTTCTCTACTGAGTCGCTACTCCAATTCAGACATTTAATGTAGCGTGGTACCAACTTCCCTTTGGTACCACGCTACGACAACTCCCCTTTGTTGGAACTATTCTTCTTTTTCTTATTGAACACCTTGCCACACGTTTTAGTGACATAGCTCAATGACGATAAGTGGGACGTTTATTCGTTGAAGTCGTTGGCTGACCCACCTACTGGTCTTCTGCTGATTTCCCAGCCTGGCAGTTTTGATGAGTTGCGGTGCACAATTCATGCTGTCTATGTTGGAAGGAAGGCGAACAACCAGCCGCAGCCGAGCTACTGCACATAGGTAAGTAACTCCGTGTTGGTGAGCACATCACCTCTTACAGCGAAGCTGTTAAGGGCTAGGATCCCCATGACCGTGTCCGCGTGTAGAAAAAAAACTGTCATCATCAGCATGGGCTTTGGCTCGATGTGAGTAGTGGTTTGGATCCATGTGCATAGCGGTTTCCCGCTAGTTGCGCCTTAGCACAGGTGTCAACACGAATGATGGATGGCCCATTGTTATACCCCTCGCCACCACCGATGCCTCTTTCACAAGTGTCGCGATACTCGGCGGCGGCATGTCCCACCAATCGTTGTGCCCCTCTGTCTCGTGACGTAGGCATCGCACTAGCGCTGTTATCAGCAGTGGCCCTTTCGACTCTCTATAGGACGGACGCTCATTTAACCACATCTTCCAGGATCCTGACGTCAGGATCCTGATGATGCCGTGCAGTGTGCCGCGGCTATGAACGTTGTGGCTCATACGCTAGTCTATGACGATGGGGCGGACTTGACGCAGCAAACGCACTACTTGGCCATCGCGCCAGGCGAAAATAATACGCCAGTGTCCTTCCTCTTTGACGAACATGCCGAAGAGGCTCAATATAGTCAATTATGATAATATATAAATTTACAATAGCAATATTCACTATAGTAGACACACTATAGTCACAGCTTCGCTGGCTTCCATCTTCGCAGTAGTGGAAAGGCTCTTCATATTTTTTCTTTTATTTTGGCTTTGACGAGCGTGAGATGATCCGTTCACTTTCATCAGGCAAACCGCACGCCCTGGAGCGAAAGATCACAAAACTAAATAGCGCTTGCGGCAGCTGTAACAATAGAGGCAGAAAGAGAACGGCGCCCCGTGTGCGTAAAATCGCATTGCTTCATTTTTTTCCTGTCTAATAACGTTATCTCAGGTAGCATCACTTTGCGTGAGAGCATGCACTGACAACATAAGGATCGGCGTCTTTGCACAGCGAACATGTTGCACAATCGCAACGCCGGCTTTCATAGAGGCTGATGTGGGTATAGGGCTCACGGGGGCCGTCCCAGGGCTTATACTTCGTTCCCATATATACGAGGGCTGCACTTCGAGGCGCGCTGCCTTTCAGGGCGTTTAGGCATGCATTGCAGCTTAAGAGAACTTCGACAAATAATTTTGAAGCAGGTGTGCAGCTGTGGTACGCTTGCACCAGCCTCTTGCCGGACGTGGCAATTCTACCGTTACGCCCAACCTAATGCACATGTCTTCACCCATCTTTTTCGTCTTTCGTTTCATGATTCAATTCTTCCCGATGATTGGCGCACGGCGCGTGTTACTCCTGTATTCAAGAAAGGTGATCTTTACGAATCATGAACATTGTTATCACCACCTTGTTGCCTTCATCTCGGGTCGACCATAACTACAAAGTTCAGGAGCCGTTCTACTAGACAAACATGTACTTCCACTCCTACGTGCCGAAGACATCATGCGAAAGGAATCACCTCCGCGCATCCATCACCAGCAACCCTGAGCATGCATCATTCAAGACTGCTATTTTGAACTTGTAACCCCACTCCTCTCTTTAACGCCGCATGACATTAAAAGTATTTAAATAAATTCTATATAATATGAATACAGGACAAGAGAACAGCAGGCAGCGTGTCTCAACCAGAACAGCTCAGGCAATCTCGAGCTCGCGCCTCCCGGACGACTGGCGATGTGGCTGCAGCGGCGGGTATTCCTCTTGACTACAATCGCCCCCATCGGAAAAGGAGCCATCCTGGCGACTCATGGTGAACATAGAATCATTGGTTCGTAATACGGCTTCAGTCGTTGTACGTGGACGGTTTCACGACCACGGCAGCGTTGGTCCGTAGGTGGCGTGACAGGCTCGACAATATAGCTCACAGGCGATGTCTGTGCTACAACACGGTAGGGTCCTTGATATTTGGAAACAAGCTTGGATGAGAGTCCAGCAGGAACGGCAGGAACCCAAAGCCACACAAGGGACTCCGGAAGTAAGTGACAATGCGGGTGATCATCGTCACGTCGAGATTTTTGTTGCCATTGGTCGACGGCTGTAAAGGAACCGGCGAGCTGACGGCATTCCTCTGCGCGGCGGGCAGCTTCAGAGATGGGCGTACATTCCGATGAGTCGGGTCTGTACGGAAGAATGGTGTCGAGGGTAGTCGAAGGTTCGCGGCCATATAAGAGGAAGGATGGGGAGAAGTTTGTCGTCGCCTGTGGTGCAGTGTTATAGGCGAACGTGATGAATGGCAAAATGAGGTCCCAATCAGTGTGGTCAGAGGCGGTGTATTTGGAGAGCATGTCGCCAAGGGTGCGGTTAAATCTTTCCGTCAAACCATTAGTTTGAGGATGGTAGGCGGTGGTGGTGCGATGAACGATGCGACATTCAGCAAGGAGCGCGTTTACGACTTCGGAGAGGAAGACACGTCCTCTATCACTTAAACGTTCGCGAGGTGCACCGTGACGGAGAATAAAGTTTTTCAGGAGGAAGGATGCTATTTCACGAGCGGTGGCAGCAGGCAGAGCGGCTGTTTCTGCGTAGCGCGTCAAATGGTCGATGGTGACGACTATCCATCGGTTTCCGGAAGCCGTGCTCGGAAGGGGTCCATACAGGTCAATGCCAATGCGATCGAAGGGCTTGGCCGGACACGAGATTGGCTGGAGCGGACCAGAGGCATGCTGAGCAGGAACTTTGCGGCGTTGGCACTGAGGGCACGACCGAATGTATTTGCACACAAAGGTGTACATGCCACGCCAATAAAACCTGGAGCGAAGCCGGGTGTACGTCTTGAAGACACCCGCATGTGCACACTGCGGGTCAGTATGGAAGGCAGAGCATATTTCACCACGAAGATGTCGAGGTATGACCAGCAACCACTTGCGGACGTCAGAGGCGTAATTCCGGCGATAGAGAAGTCCATCCTGAATTTAGAAGTGAGATGCATGACGGCGCAAAGCTCGAGAAGGTGGAGGAACAGTCGAAGGGTTTGAAAGGAAGCGGATAAGATCACTAATCCAGGCATCCTTGCGTTGCTCCGAAGCCATGCCGCAGCCTGCTGGGAACGAAAGCACCTGGTCAACGGCAAAGAGGCAGCTATCGCTTTCGGTTGACACGGGTGAACGAGAAAGCGCGTCGGCATCGGTGTGGCGGCGGCCAGACCTGTAGACAACGCGCACGTCGAAATCTTGCAACCGCAAAGCCCAACGAGCTAATCGACTTGAGGGATCCTTCAACGTGGACAGCCAACAAAGTACATGGTGATCTGTAATTACGTCGAAGGGGCGGCCATAAAAGTAGGGTCGAAATTTACCAAGTGCCCAGATTATGGCCAAACACTCCTTCTCCGTAACTGAATAATTCTTCTCGGCTTTGGTGAGGGTGCGGCTTGCGTATGCAACGACGTACTCGTCGAATCCAGATTTGCGCAGCGCGAGCACAGCGCCGAGTCCAACACCGCTGGCGTCGGTGTGTACTTCTGTCGGAGCTGTCGGGTCGAAGTGACGCAGTATAGGCGGCGAGGTCAGTAGACGATGCAACTCCTGGAAGGCATCGTCACAAGCGGACGACCAGGCGTAATCGTTCAAGTCGCTCCGTAAAAGCTGATTCAAGGGAGCGGTGATGGACGCAAAATTCCGAATGAAGCGGCGAAAGTAAGAGCACAGGCCAAGGAAGCTGCGAAGTTCTCTTACGGAGGAAGGTTTGGGAAAATCAGCGACTGCACGGAGCTTGGCGGCGTCAGGAAGAATACCGTGTTTAGATACCACGTGGCCAAGGATGGTGAGCTGACTTGAGCCAAAGTGACATTTCTTCATGTTGTGCTGAAGGCCGGCGGAAGTTAGGCACTGTAACACTTCCTCCAGCCTACATAAATGGGTAGGAAAATCGGGCGAAAAAATAACCACATCATCTAAGTAGCACAGGCACGTTTTCCACTTGAGACCACGCAAAAGGTTGTCCATCATACGCTCAAATGTTGCGGAGGAGTTGTAAAGCCCAAAAGGCATAACGTGAAATTCATATAGGCCATCTGGTGTTACAAAGGCCGTTTTAGGTTGGTCTTCTGGTGCCATGGGGACTTGCCAATAGCCGCTGCGTAAGTCGATAGAAGAGAAGAACTCCGCGCCTTGGAGACAGTCAAGGGCGTCGTCAATCCTCGGAAGAGGGTAAACATCTTTACGAGTTATTTTGTTAAGACGACGGTAATCGACACAGAATCGAATCGATCCATCCTTCTTCTTAACAAGAACAACAGGAGATGCCCAGGGACTATCCGATGGCTGAATGACGCCGCGCTTGAGCATGTCAGCTACTTGGTCATCGATAACACGGCGCTCTGTCGCGGATACACGATATGGTCTTTGTCGCAGTGGCGCACTGGTACCCGCGTCGATGCGATGACCAACAGTTGACGTGCGGCCCACAGGAACATGCTGGCAGTCGAAAGACGAACGGAACTTGTCGAGAAGGTGTAGAAGCTGGGCGCGTTGGGAAACAGTTAACGTGTCGGCGATGGAGCCATGTAAAACATCGGGCAAAGTCGGCTCCTGCGCGGGGTTACAGGTCACTCCGGCGACCTCATAACTGGCGATGGAACCAGTTGGTGTGTCAACGATGGTAGCAGGGTCGACACACTGTACGCGGCCAACGCACTCCCCACGAAGCAACGTGAGAGGACAGGACAATTGGTTGGCGACGAGCAGTCTGCTGACGCCGGCATGAACGTCCAAAAGAGCGAAAGGCAGCGGGGAACATTTGCGACGAGCTAAAATGGCAGATGGCGTAAAAAGTGCGCTGGCACCCTCAACAATGTTGCATGACACTGTGGCAAGGGCGGATGAGTGCGGTGAAATTGTAACGTCTTCGGCAACAAATACTTTATCTTCAGGTTCACAAGCGTCAAGGAGTGGGACATGACACAGCGTTTGAAATTCCACTTCAGCACGAGAACAGTCGATGACGGCCTTATTAGCGGAAAGGAAGTCCCAGTCCAAATTAAGATCGTGGGAACAAGAACACAGCACCAAAAATTCGATGATGTAGAGGAGGCCGTTGATCACAACGCGAGCAGTACACGCAGCTGCAGGCGTGATGAGGTCGGCGCTTGCAGTACGAAGTGATACGTTCGACAGGGGCGTCGTAACTTTTCTGAGCGAACGGCAAAGTTTGGCACTAATAACTCAAACTGCGGCACCAGTGTCAACGAGAGCGAGTGCAGCGACGCCGTCCACATATAGTCAATAACATTAGTCGGAGAAGAGAGAGGCCTTGTTCTGTTCGTGGGTGACGCAGTTCTTGCCTCTGGAATTGCGGCGATTAGGATTAGTTTTCCTGTTCAGGCGTAGAAGGACGACGACGCATCGGCGAAAGCGAGCGGCGTCGAGGTAATGGCGAACGGCGGTCAACAAGAGGGTGGTGGTCGGAATAGGAAGACATCGGGCCAGGGTTCTGAGACGCGGAGGATGACGGGTATGGGGAAACGTGTGGTTCGGTGTCGAAGCGACGGCGCTAGGATGGTGCGCGGCGACGGCAAAATCGTGCAATGTGGCCAGGTAGACCACACTCAAAACATATTGGCCGGTTGTCAGGAGTGCGCCATTGTCCACTGCTGTGTGGGTACCGTGGTTTAACGAATTGAGGAGCTGGACGCAGTGGCACGGCTGATGGGAATGGCGCAAAGGCCTGAGGTCGGTGGGGGCCTCGCGAGAGCTTCGGCATAGCTGAGAGGTGCAGTCACCTCGGGAAAAGCAACGGGAGTTGGCACCGGCGGAGTCTCGGGCGCAGAAGGGAGAGCTGCGCAAACTTGCTCGTGGATGACCTGGCGAAGGTTGGCCGCAAAGGCGAGGGTGGTGGCGTGGTTGAGGACAGCAGCGAAAGCTGACGAGCGACCTCAGCACGGACGAACTCTTTTATCTGGCTGAGCAGGGAGTCCATTTCAGGAGCCGCGGCCACGCTCGCGAGGCTTTCATCGGACACAGGTGGGCGCCGTGTGAGAAGACGCTGTCTGCAGAGCTCGTCGAAACTCTGGCAAAGCTCAATGACCTGACAAACAGTGCCTGGGTTTTTGGACAGCAGCATATGAAAGGCATCCGTCGGAAATGCCCTTCATGATGTGGCGTAGCTTGTCCGCCTCTTCCATCGTCGGGTTGACACGCCGGCTGAGGTCGACGGTTCGTAGGCGTTGTTCAGCGCGAAGTTTGCGCACGCCAGGGCGACAGAAAACGTCTAAATGCTGGTTTTGAAGCTAGCCCACGTGCGGAGATCGGCTTCGTGGTTTTTGAACCAGAGCTTGGCGACGCCCGATCAATAGAAGATCGCGTTGCTGAGCTTGAAGGGATCGTCCCATTTGTGGTGTTGCTGGCGCGTTCGTACGATTCCAGCCAATCTTCAACGTCTTTCTCATCGGTGCCGCTGAAGATGTCAGGATCCCGCTGACGCTGGGCACCGGCACATACGATGGTTGGAGTAACCGCTGGAGATGTCGGGCTGGGGTCGTCAGGCATGACGGGTGGCCGAGTTCGGGTGCGTAATTCCAGGTTGGGGGAAAACCGCAACACCTCCACCAGAATCTAATATGCATACAGGACAAGAGAGCAGCAGGCAGCGTGCCTCAACCAGAACAGCTCAGGCAATCTCGAGCTCGCGCCTCCCGGGCGACTGGCGATGTGGCTGCAGCGCCGGGTATTCCTCTTCACTACAAAATAAATAAATAAATAAATAAATAAATAAATAAATAAATAAATAAATAAATAAATAAATAAATAAATAAATAAGTAAATAAATATTCAAAGAAACAGTGCCCGTTCTCACTCGTCATGCAAACGCGCTCACGCACGCATCGCTCTCGACGTATTTTTCGGTCATCCCTACTGCTGGACGTCTACCCAAAGATTCGGATTGCTGCTTGGTATCGGCTGTGCACTGCAGCATGGTCTTTGGTTTTGCGAGCGAGTCGGGAATATTTTACAGCGAAGCTGTTTATGGCTAGGGTACCGTAGATTTTCTGTGTCCCTCAACAAATCTGCGTGTGCAGTAACTCGGCTCCCGAATTTGATGCAAAATTGCTTAATTCTATTCAAAAGCTTATACGTCTCATAACTTCGATATGCATTTTCAGTGGATTGGTTATCAATAGGCACAATTTTCAAGATTAGTAGAGTCTGAGGCATATAAAAGTTTCTCGAAGATTTGCCGCTGTGCGACCCGCGTTCGCCATGTGTGCACTCGCACCGCCCTGTCTTTGTCGTATTTGCATGCGCTTGCGTCCCTAGTTTCCTTCCGCTCTTCCGGCGTGGCGGTCCCGTCGCGCGTGTCTAGTTTCCTCCGGCTCTCCACGCAGATGTATGCCGCCGATCATTACCGCCGATCAAAATAAAACGGTGTATGCGTGTCCTTCCTCGGTATGACCGCCGTCACCGCTAAAGAAAAATAAAATTTGCTCATACCTTTGATATCAATTCTGTGTCACCTCTATGCCATGTGCTCAAGTGCTTCGCTGGTAATTCACTTTCACAGCACTGGAGTGGCACGTGATTTCTTGATTGTTTCGGGTAAGCATGTGCACGAGCGAATAATACGTCCGTGCATAGTTTGCAAAGAAATGTCACACCTCCTAATTGCAAAATCTTTGCGACACTGAACTCGTAGACACGTGTTAGCGGATTCCTGATCTGCGAAAGAAGCACAGGCGGTCAATGGCCGGCCCAAGCTGCCAGGCTATACCACCCCTTGTATATCCAAGTAACAGGCGGTGGCTTCCCTGCAGCTTGAGTATGTACACCTTCCGTAATTAGTGGAAAGGCGTATTCCCTTCACGATATATTGCTATATAAATAATGCTCTTTAGGCGTTCTGGCTCTTTTGTTTACACGAGTTGTGGCTGAGCTTTCCGTTTTACTCTGCAGGACCGGAATGCCGTCGTAGCAAGCACAGGATGCGCGCTGCTGCTGCAGCTGATACGACAGCGGCGCGTGGTAGCGGAGCTTCCGCATTGTTTTGCCGAACTTCGTAGCTTCTGCCTCAGTCGCCTTCCGACCTGATACGCGCGAACCTGCGTGTCTGACGCAACGGCAGCGGGGCTTTAGGTCTTCGGACAGACGCACATAAAGTGAAGAAGAGAGAGTTTTAGCTGGTCCGTGTAATGTATACGGAACGTGTAACTTCGCGGAATATACTGGGTTACTGGGCATAGTTGACAACACCGCAAGGACATATCGCAAGGTTTTGTCCATCTTCAACACGTCGCGAATTCTTCTACTTCTGTACCATGACGAGCTAACCGTGTTTGACCTCGTCAACGCCTTTCATTTACCGTGCCCCCTACACCACTTGTGACCTCATCTTGCCGGGAGGCCATTTAGCGCCGATGAATATACCAAAAACGCTACGCACTGTTTCATCTAAGGTGTGCAGTGCCACTCCTTTCGCCCACTCCATCATTCGAGGTCGCGGGTTCGAATCCAACAGTGGCGGCCACGTTTCGATGAAGGTGAAATGCAAGAACGCCCGTGTACTTGACTTGCATTTAGGTGACCCCCCCCCCGCGGTCTACATTAATCCGGACTTCTCCGACTGCGGCGTTCCTCATAATCAGATCGTGGTTTTGGCACGTGGAGCCCGGAATTTGCGCATTTTTTCAACGGTGTGAAACATACACATCGTTGTGCGTCCCGGAATATTCTTCACCGGTGTGAAACAAACATTCTTGGGCGCATCCGAGGTTTCCTTCGTGATCAATAAATAAGGCTTCCACAATTCCTCTGGTGTTCTGGTCTTTGTGATAAATCATTGTTTTTTATTATGCTGCTGTAAGCGGCCGAAAAAAAAAACTTGGTTCTTCACAAGGACCAGAAAACAAGAGGAATAATGGGAGCCGTACTTATTGATCCCGAAGACCAGAAATGCATAAGCAAGCTATCTGTTGCCCTTTGTGGGAAAGACTGTTTTTAAAGGACAGCATTTCTCGTTAGGTTTCATCGCTTATAGACGGTTTCATGCTCGCGATAACAGCAGCGAGCGTGCCGCCGCCAAGAAACTTCCGGTCACGTGCCTTATCAGTCTGCTACGCGGGAACAAAAACCACCTGAGGGCTTATGTTTACACGCATGGTTGCTTCTTTCCCAGTTACATTTAGCAGCTACGTCAGTGGTCAAAACCGGATGCCGTGCAGTGCCTATGTTTGTAATCAATGAAGCGGTCTATAGGACAAATCTTCCAGTTCTCAAGCGTTCTTTTTTTTTTGACGCACGCACATGATTATTCTACAGAACATGTTTTTCATCACTTTTTCCCTTGTCGCACCGAGCTGTTTCTGCCGCGCGTACACGGCTTTTTCTTTGTCAAGTTGACCAGTGTGTTAAATACCTTTGTCTTCGCGAATAAGCGTCGAGTTGAGTCAGGGTTCGTGTGTGCTCCTACCTTATTTCATCGTTCTCGTCTTTGTGTGAGCTGTTGTTTGTGAAGTATGTACGTATACCGTAGTGCCGAAGTGCACGTAGAATTGCGATACTGGAAGTTACTTGCACTGTTGATTTCTCTAATAACGCTACAGGTTCTCATAGTCTGTTTTTAACATTGCTGTGCATCTTGTAGTTCAAGTTCAAGGAGTCCCCGAGGTAGCCAATAAGAGTGATGGTAACTTTATTTGTGTGTAAGATTTATGAATTTAGCCCATGCAAGGTATGACATTCCAGAGACCTGTTTGTAGGTATGGAAGCATTCATTGTTTTTAAACACACTTAGCTCTACTTTTCGGCTCACATGACGCTTCTTTCTGCAGTGCTGTGCTGTCCAGGCGCAGAAAGCTTGTTTATGTTGTAAGTGCAGGTGTTCTTTTTGTATATCTTGAAGAAAAAATTGCCGTGAGTTTAAATATGCAAGAATATTGCTTTCTCTTGAATTTTGTTTCAACACGGATGCTGTAGCTCCCTCTGCCTTTCAGTTACTGGTTTGTCCCAACTTTTATATATTTTATACAACGAAATGCTATTGGCATTTTATTTATATTTTAGTGGTACAAGTGAGGCAAATGGTGGTTTGTATGTGCATTTATTTGAGTTTTTTTCCTAGCTCCGCTAATCTGGCTGTCTAATCAATGGAGCCATCTCTCATGCTTTATAACGAGTAGTTCTGGGCTCTTCGTTGCTGCAAGTGCAGGTGACCATTTATTTCGCTCTTGGGAATTGTGTTGGCTGTATGTTGTTCGCAGTTTTGTGAGCTAAACAAGTATTTCTGTCGCTAAATATGGCTTTGAAAGTGTCAGCTAGCCTTCCATTAGCTCTTTATTGCCCGAGGTGCCACTTAGTTGCCGGGTATGGTTAAAACAGCCCAAAGAATACTCCTATTAGCTTTGTGCAAGCCCACAAAAATTTTACTGAAAATGAGCTTACTAAATTCTGGAAATTCCACCAACATACTCTCCTGTATACCAAATTAAAATAAAGAAATGGATGATGTGCAGTTAGTTCTTGACTTGTGCCAAGCAGATAAGCGCCGTTCCGTACACAAAAGTTTCCGAAGTTTACATCTCAAGAAAGCAAACCTGGCTCGTCCGAAACACATGATTCAGGTGTTTTGTATATATTTATGTGAAGTCATTCATTTCCTGTCTACTTATTTTGCCTTCTCACAGGCAGCGGTAAAGTGACACTTTCAGGTATTCAGGAATCTTTGTTTTTGTGTTCCCACACATGCAAGCCAGCTTCAACAGTTCATGTCTTCAAAGTTAGTTGTCAGAAGGGTATGTTAGAGCCCTGCATTTTTAGTCACTTTGTCTTCTCATAAACACGTCACAAGAGAACACAACAGTAATTGTTCCGTTTCAGTTCCAATGTATAGTGTTTTCAGATTTACTTAAATTGTTAAGTGTGCTGTAGGCACTGGCCTGTGCCTTCAGATTCCATGCAGTTGTGCCTTATATAGTGTAATGCTTAATTTGCGCGCATCTTTAGTGCAAATAAAGGTACCTGAAATAGGTCAGTCTCTCCGTTGCATTTCTTAGTGTTCGATAAATGTATTATGAATAACAGGCACCGGGGCATGGAAGCGTGAATAGCAAAACAATTTCAAAATAAGTGAGCGATAATGCACTATCCAAGCAATACGAGTGTATCAATCATATTTCAGGGGCGAGTTTTGAAATATCGATGCCATTTTAACTGGGGCACAATGCACTTTCAATGCTGTGTGAATACTGACTCAACTGGTCAACAGAACGATCACAACACGATTTCAATGCTGCAGCAATGGTAAATCAAGAAGTAAAAAAAAAACTGCACGAAGAACTGTCTATGTACAAATTCCTTTGAATGGTATGAAAAAAACTTGGGGGTCAATAAATGTTTAATTTGAATGTTTTTTTCATATGGCATTGTACTACGGTGTTTCTGGTTGCTGTTTTGTTTATGCTGTTGTATGATGTTTATACATTTTTGTTTTCAGTTTGCATTGCGCTACTTGTATTACGCTATTTGTATATTTGCTCTTAGTGTTGTACATTTTTCCACCATGTAACAGGCCGAAAGGGCTCAGAGTACTGAAACTAAATAAGTAAATGGTAACTCAAAGATTAAACAACACGACTTGCCCAATTGTGTTTATTACAATTTCTGTGGCCAATACTCAAAAGCCCTCCACACTTACTCTAACGATATCTCAATAAACTCACAATAAATTTTTAATACGATATTCAACATTGACCAATGGCATTTCAATGTCTTATGAATATTTTTAGACGGAATGCGCGTCATAATTAGGTCTATTAGAAGTCCTTTGCATAAAAAACAAATGTTAAGCTGGCCACTACGCAACCAGGCAAGCGAAGAAGCTAAGGAATAAAACATTCGTTCTGCTTCGAGAGTATTTGTACTTCTTGCACGGAAGTGTAATGTTGTTGTTCTCCTGTTGCAACGCCATTGATGCTGCTCATCAAGAAAGCACGCAATGCGCAGACTAACGAGATCTGCCACCGTCGTTACAAAAGCAGATAGACCAAAATTATACAGATGCGGGGAAAATCCTCTGCTATTGTCGTGACATTCGACATGAAGTAGCGCATAGGTTCACTTTGTTTTTCCCCGTTGATAGTGTTGTCTATTCTACGCGGACAACCATGTTGAACGCGGTGCGAAATGTATTGGGAACGCTACCTCTTCGTGCGTAAACGACGTGTGCAACTCGCCGGGTGGCTTCGCAAAATTGATGTCGAACAATACATTGGCTGGTTCCTACTCTTACGAACAATTCTGTCGTCAGAACTTTTGTGCAAATGCGGGCCGTGATCAACTAATGATAGGCTTTGACGCCCGAAGGCGAAACCCGGCTGTCTTATATGTCGCATTCAGGGCCTTTAGATTTGTTTGATGCGGCGAGGCGTTTGTTAGGGTGCGCCTTACTTTTAGTGCACGAGCGTTTGCATTTCGTCACCATCCGAACGAGGCCGTGACCGCCAGAAATCAAACACATGGCCTTGTGCTTTGCAGCAGAACGAGCTCCCATATTCACCTCTGGTGGTAGGAGACGCCGCATGCTTGGTACGAATAGTTACTGTATACGCTCTCTGCGGCAGCGTATGGCGTAAGTATGCTCGAAGATTCGCTGCATGGAGCTCAAGGCTGCAAATGCGTAATACAAACAGCATAAGGGAGAGTTAAATTTATTAACACTACAATTTCAGAACAATGGGGAAACAAGTTTGCAGATTCCACGCATTGTGGAAATCAGTCTGATGAGTATTTCGTGCCCAATTAACCGTCGATGCCGATGGAGCTCTTAAGCTGTACGCCACCATGGCGTGCTCGCTTCCGCGCTAATGAATCGGCGCAGGTTAGTCTTCCCTTCCCGCCATCGAAATCTCAACACCACCCCTTTCACACCGCCCTGAGCATACTTTGGCTATGACCACGACACTACTATATCTACGAAATCTTCCGCTCGCAACAGCAGCCAACGACGCACCCTCTCCCCATCTCCTGACTCACTCCCCGTGGGCGGCTTCGGCGTCAGACAGGGCAACCAGAGACGACTTCGGACGGCGCTGCGCACAAGTCCTTAGGAAATAAACTCCGTTCCATGTTCCGAACGCCTTTTATTAAGGCTACCACGGACAGGACTTTCTGGAATCTGAGCTACACGACCACCATTGACCACAGCATCTAAACCCGAACCATACCACAGAGAAAGCTTGACTGTAAAGGTAAATTTCGCAGTAAGGCCGCTAATGCAGAGAAGTCAACTCTGCAGTAGCACTGTCTGAGCACAGCATCAAAGCCTGTCTGATTGCACATTATAAAAAAAAGCAGGTCATACATATGCAACGCTTCATATAAAATAATTTCATATGAAACACAAATACGCAATTCTGTAGGATACAATCGTGGGAAACTGCTTCTCTCGTGTGGCTAAAACGTGCACGGGAACAATACAAAGGTAGAGGAGGAACATAGAGTCAGGAACTGCGAAACCATCCTTGCGTGAAGCGTCACCTCGTAAAACACATAAAATACAGCTCTCTGAGTCGCGTACCTCAGGACTTCCTTCAAAGTTTTGCATTCATTCATCCATCTCTTAAGATCACGTGTCATTTATTTTGCTGTCAGTACGAGCTGAGATCTAAAATATATGCGGAATAACATGAGCCAAGCGGTTCTGGGAGACTTGAGAATTTTCAAGGTACTCAGAGTATCGCAATTTGTCACTAACTGTGGTTTATATATCATACGGCCAAGCAGCTTATGCGCGTCTGCCAGAAGAAGTTATGCCAAGTACGTGTACTTCACGGCGGTTGCATTTGCGAAATGTGGCATTCGTAAGTGGAACCTATGGATATAACACGTTCTTCAGGGAATGAATCCGACGGGGAGTTAGCAGAGATCATTTGGCGACACAAACGAGCAAGGAATACTTGTCTTTTCGAATTCAGAATTTAAAAGATATAGAAGCGCTACCTAATAAAATAGAGAGTGTACGCTCATTTGCGACGTGTCAGTTTTAACAACTGGTTTGGCATCGAAGTTTTCCCATGCATCGGCCTTGTGTGCGCGCTCACGCGCACTAGCGCCATTTTCAGAAGCTGAAGGTGCGACCTAAGGAAAAACTGTGCCCCTTCAGATGTCCACCACGTCATTCAAGCTCAAGTAGGAGCAGATGCGCGCCTGCATGTCT
Source organism: Dermacentor silvarum (assembly GCF_013339745.2). Taxonomy (NCBI): domain Eukaryota; kingdom Metazoa; phylum Arthropoda; class Arachnida; order Ixodida; family Ixodidae; genus Dermacentor; species Dermacentor silvarum. The sequence continues at coordinate 85,809,093 of NC_051163.1, read as the reverse complement.
TTGCCAAGCTTGTCGAATGTAGTCTTTCTCTTGCGGTGCGGGAGGCAGACTATCTTGGCTTTGACGACGCCCGCGAGAATGAAGTAGTTGAAGGCGAGCCGCTCGCGTGCCTCGTTGATCTTCTCGAGCGCCGACTCGTCGGATATGTTGAACGTAACGCGCACGGATAATCGCACCGAGCAGCAGTCCTTCAAGGTCTCGAAGGCAAGGGCGTGTTTTTTTTCCAGGGAGCCGCTGACGAACCGGACCGCTTCGTTGACGAGCATCTGCGTTTTCGAAGGTACAATTAAACTCGAAACATATGCCTAGAAACCACACGATCCATCGTGTTCCTATCAAAAAAGGGTTATCCGATAAGGTATTCGAGGAGTTCAGCGTTAAGGTTCTCAACTGTCTCTGCAGCAATCCTTAAATCGCGTTATTTCAAAGCAATATAGTTTGAAGCACGTGTCAGATATTTAGGATATTCAAGGTATTTATTATCAAATTTAACACTTGGTCACCTACTATAGCAATAATAGCCGTGGATCCCAATACAATACCAAATCCCCTTTGCCAGCCCCTTTCGTGTAGCAAATCGTTCGCAAGCTGAGCGAAGCTAAAAACAGCAGCGAAATTTCACCTGGCAGGCGAAAACAAGCAACGACCGACATTTTTCCTTTCCGTCACCCAGACCATTCCTCACGGATTGACGTTGTCTCGAGATTCACACCCCTCAATGCACCCTTGACTGACTGAGTGTCAAAGTTGAATATCTTGCAAACAGAAGAGCTAGATAATTAGGATTGCTTTCTTTATTTGTGCATTAGATGACTAATTGCTTACAAAAAAATGTGCCAGAGCGCACAACCCACTCCTGCAAGCAGATTTTGCATAGCCAGCATCGCTTTCTATTGGGAATAAGTTTCTTTAGGCCCTTCACGCACATTCTGGGATGCTCTATGTATGTTTCTGTGTTTGTATCTAACAGTTGTCTCGCTAAAGTGGTTTACTGAGTAGTCCACGACATATTAAGTAGAATATGGTGATGCTGTGCAGAAAAAAAAACTGGCTTAAAACCAACCACTGGACCAAGTTAGGTCACTGGTTATGTGACAGTCAGCATCTGCTACTACTCTTCATTGAACATCTTTCATGTCAACTTCGGTCACGGGGTTACGCGTCGTTGGTCATGTGCCGCTACTCAAGTTACCACTTTGATGCCAGCTAGAGTGACTCGGTATGTGCGACTGGGTGTGCGCAGCATTTCAATCAACCTTTCTGGCCGCAACTAGTGTCTCTGGGTATATGCCCGTAAGCCTTGTCGTGTCGACTTGGGTCGCTGGGTATCTGCTACTGGGTATTAGCCGCTGATCAACGTGAAATCGTTAAAAACATGTTACGATACTGGGTGAAATGGAACGCGGGCGTGATAGTGTAGCACCAGCGACATCGACGTGACCCCCCTAGGAAAGAAGACGAGGTGAGGCGATGTCACGAGCGGCGCGGGTGCTTAGTTGGCTGGGAACCGAAGAAATGAAAGATCAGTTTAGTTTGAGCTTCGGTGCCGGAACAACCGTCTCGTTGTCTCTCTCTCTCTCTGTCTCTCTCTCTCATGTGCTCTACAATACAGTCAAATCTTGTTGATACGTTATGCATAACGCGTTTTTCGGATAGTGCGTTTTTCTGTGTTCCCTGCCAACGTCTTACAGTAGAAATGAATTTTTACATGGTTATCGCGATCGCGTTTTCACCTGAAATTGTACAATAGGACTTCACAAGTGGGCTTTTACTAGTATTTGTAAATCTTGTAGCTATACATTCCAGGGTGCTAGCCTAAATAGCATTTCAACGACCCACTAACAACGTGTTAAGCCCCAGCCACTCTGGAGGAAAAAACGCACCCGGCGCGCCGCTGGCGGTAAAACGCTGCTGCAGCCGTGCGGCCGAAACGACTGGCGGAGCGCTGCTGCTTAAATTGACACTAAAGAGACAACCGATTTCTTCTGTGGCAGTACATTACCATTCCACAATACCAAAACACCACTCTTTCCGCGAGAAACCGCTTGGTGAGCCAGAAAGAAATGAAAAACGCAGCACGTGAGTGGCGACGCCACCTTCAAGTTCGCGCACCAGCTCACCATGACGTCATGGATTTCGACAGAGTCTTCTAGATCCCAGTTCATTATTTGGCGGGGAAGGTTGACTACATTGTATTCTAAAGGAGCCCAAGACCGAATGTGGGAAGTTTAGCGAACTTTTACTTAGCCAACGTGGCCCAAATGCGAAAAAATTCCACCAGAAGTTATGACGTCACACTGAAGTGCTGACGTTGGGGTTTTCACGCGAAATTAAAAAGAGATAACGCCTATTTTCATGCTTTTTGGATATTGCTTTAGATAATACAATTTTTGGATGATAAATTGTATTTTTCGGTTCCCGTGAAGGTCGTATCAACGAGATTCCACTGTATGTGCAGACAATCTTCTCTGCAAATTCCATGCTCGCGTCGAGCTTATATATCACAAGTCACGGACGCACTTCGCGATGACGCCGCGGGATGGCGCTGCGTAGTCAGAGAGAACGAAATAATACTATGGATTTACATGAATGAGAAGAAATAAATTCGAAGGGAAAATCTGTACGATAACACAAAGGAGAGTGACTTGCTATTTTAGACTCGAGCTGGTTGCCTAAGGACAAAAACATACCGTAGCAAATATTTACAACAGGATAAGGCATCTATATAATGTAGAAAAAATCCGGAGACCACTCAGCACGTCTTGATGTAATGCGAAGCGATTGACTCAGTGAGACCCGCAGGTAACGTACAATTTCACGAAGCGCTTGGATTTTAAGTAGGTGGCAGCCTCAACTGGTCAGCAGACAAGATAAGCAAAATACATTTAGAGTATTGGGAAAAAAGTCATAGAATTAAATTCTACGCCCGTTCTCATCTCAATTACTGTAACCTAGTATGGAAAGCATGTAACAAAACTGAATTCAACTGTCGGCAAAAGAGTTAAATATTCTCTGGAGACGTCTGACTCATGAGAACAAGTTATTCTAACTTTCATATCCAGCCCTTCTCAGAATGTTGTAAAATTTGGCAGTGTACAATTTCTGTAAGGCATCAAACAATGGAACTGAATTGATAGCCTGACAGTATATTTGTGCAGTATGTACCCTCTCTTTCAAGACGTGGTTCCAACATGTAAAAATGTGTTTTTAGTTCAGGAAAAAAGTAAGGCTAGTCTTTAGTAAGGCAGATGAACCAGTGCTATGTCATTCCTATGTTGAAGGGTATGATAGAAGGATTTATGTACCTGCTCACGTCATGACATTCAATCTAACCTTTCTTACATGTCACACATTTGTGTAGTTACCATGTGTTTATTGCTAGTTTTACTAAGTCACTGGAATGTCATCTTTCTGGTATATTTATCAATGCTTGTATTTCTATCGATGATTTTCATAAACTATCTTACATGTCCTCATTCAGATCCCCTATATTAATTTCTGTATAATATTAATTGTACTTGTGTTATATATATATATATATACTCTTGATTATATTATATTATATTGTGCCATAGTAATTTGTACTTCTGCCTTGCTTATCCGTTGACTTATCAATCTAGAGCTCGGGAATGTTTTCCCTTGTCAGGAGTCATGAGCACGGCTTGCGTCACATTTCGTGAGCATGCTCTGAAGATGTTTGAATAAACTGAAATTGAATCTGTGCACTTACTTGCGACATTTTTGCGAGGCAACGTTCGTGTACTGAAGAAAATGTCTAGCTATATATCGCCCTAACAGATGCCTCCCCGCTCCAGAATGATAGTGCTGTAAAGGTTACACTGTTGTTAAACGACATGTAAATATTAATCACACCGACTTTTTTTCTTGCAACCAGTGGGACCATCGAATGCTCACCACGTTACGGTTGAGAGCCTCCCTGATGAGGGGGTGGTTGGAGCGGTCACCTTCGGCTAGGTACAATTCGATGTTGATAACGAAGCGGTTTCGGAGAAGGGCCTCCTTGAGCTCGCGGCAGATGCTGCGCAACTGGGCCATGCGGTCGACGTCGGGGTCGCTCTCTTGGAGGTGAACGGTGAGAAATGTTAACGCTCGGTTGCGCCCGACGAATCGCCCCAGCGCTTTGGCGGCCCTTTTCCTGAAGGTGATGCCACGGAACTCGATCATACCGACGCTGCGGTTGCCTTCGAGGGAGCGAAACATGTTGACGACGTCGGCTTCGGGCAATTTTATGCTCAGAAGCATATGCCTGCATGAGCAAAAATGCAACGCAACGTTTCGTTATACTGCGAAAGCTCCTAAATGGAAGCAATAGCGTTGCTGACAAAAAAGGACGACTCTGATCCAGCGCACACCTTTGAACCTATGTGAAGCGAAGATTTAAGGAATCGGATGATGAAATGGTATAAATTTGGCAGTTTCATTGATGCGTCATTGGCGCCAGAGCAACTGGCGCATGTGCTCTCGAGCACGTGCTATCGCGCCACCATGCTACCCAATGTGACACACACGGCGATCATCTCAAAGAGCGAGTTGGCATTGGCAGGATTGAAGTATACGTTTCGGTCCATAAAAAGGTATCTCATTTGGAATGTTTGTGCTTCTAACAGGCATTTGGTTTGTATGTCAGGAGGGTCTGATCATAACGCAGATTTGGTCGTGAGGCCAAATGAAGTTACTTCAGTGAACTTGTAAGTAGGGTGGTTCAAGTATATAAACTACAACAACCGGAATGGCTTCGTAGGTTAGACGGACTGATGTACATTCCAGAGTTTTGAATGCTTCTCTTCTCAGCCCATGCTCGGCTTCTTTGTCTGTAGACTAGCGGTATCTGTGTGAATTGAATAAACACAATAAAAAATTTTGGCTGAGAACCCTTTGAGGGTTCTCAGTGAAATTTTCTCAGCAAATTTTTTTAACAAATGCGACCCCCCAGGGCCGATTTTTTTTTTATTGCCGAGTCAAATTCTTCGAAAGAACCTTTATTGAAAAACAAAATGATTGTAATTTTTTTAGTGTGAGCGTAAAGTGACGAAAAAATCGTTTGTGTTGTCAACTACAAAATGTTTATTCATGAATAAGAAGATAAGTGCACTGAAAAATGGTTGTGTGCACGTCCGGAAACCGAAACAAGTGAGAAGCCTTCGTCTTATCCCCAACAAGGTGCGATAGAGCTTTTGTGGTCTCCAAAAAAGGAAACGCAAAAACGGCAGCATCGTTTGTGTATATACGCACCTGCCTGGGAACAGGTGTTATCACGCCGCGGTGAGCGATAAACGATCGAGTAACAAGTGGTCACCCTTTGAGAGATTTGAAACCAGATAACCATCAGTGTAGCGCGTGAAACTAAGGTCCCTGTATTAGAAATACAGGGACCTTACGTGCAACAAGCTGGAGCCGCCGCAGGAGAAAATCAAAACTTGCCGCCGCCGCCGCACGCGCGCCCAGATGCACGAGCGATAGCCGACGCGCCGTTGCCATAAAAGATGATGATGATGATACAAACTTTTATTGAAAATAAGAAAGTAAACCTTGGGTTACGGGAAGATATGGTCAGGTCCCTAGTCCGGGACACCGTTGGCAAAAGCCGCTGCCCGTGCTCTTTCGATGAGTGCATAATCAAAACATGCCACAAAAGAAAAAAAAACAGAGGGATTGTCGCAAATAAAAATTTCACGTGTTCCCGTCGAGAGGCAGCACATGCGAAGCGATAGAAATGATTGAAAGAGGCGCGCTTTCTAAATGTACAAGCGATGACGTACATGTGCGTCATTGACCATTTTGAAGGCGTTCGCGGAGGACATACATGTACGTCATTGACCCTGAAAAGCTTTTAACTATTGTAAACCTAGTTATCGCGAGCGTCACGAGCAAAATGTCTGTTTGGCTTGGTTTTGCAAAAAGTATGCACACAGCGTTTAATGAACGCACGCTTCCTCGCTTGGTAAGCTTCTCTGTAACGTGCTAATCTGGCCTCCGTTTGCTCCGGTGTTTCACCAGCCAACTTTGCCTTTGCTTGAGATTTCGAAGCCTGCTGTGTAGCTATATCTACTGGATGACTGGTTTCACACTGTCGCTTGCGCTGAAGTACACGCACAGACGGCCAAGCCGGCGTGCCATTTATGGCGAGACCGAGCGACCAAGCGCCGGTGAAGCAGCCGTTAAACCCTCGCCTAGTCCCGTGGCACCGAAACGGCGAGGCTCTGAGCGAGCGCAGCTGCCACGCCGCTCCGCAGCGGATGAAGTGGCTTGACGTCACAACTGTCACACAGTGTGGACTATTTGGCAAGACAGCTGCTGCGCCCCGCAGCCAACATTAAGAAAGTTGTTAAGGTTCGCAAAGATAGTTTCGTTTCATCTCAAGGTGCACCGTGCAAGCTGTATGCGGAAGCATTGTACCACTTGAGAACGCGCGCCACACAAGTTGTCATTGGGTGGCTGGCACCATAGCTTTTCTACCGTGGGGCGTCCTCACGCGATCTTCTGAACTTTCGCAAAGACCAGGCAAACGCACCTCCCACAGCTCGGGAGTCTCGGCCGCACGACAAACTGCCGCAGCACCGGCCGCAGCACCGGCCGCACGGCAGCATAAGGAAGGAAAATAGGCGGGAGCATTACGTCACGCAGCCAGCCTTGGCCAGCGCACGCTTCGTGTAGCCAGCAGTGGTGGCCCAACACGTGACCTCTTGCGTGAAGATCACCGAGAATCGAGATTTTCCGAGACGTTTGGTTGCCGGTAGTTTTTATTCGGTGCGCGCTCGTCCGCGAACTGCTCACATGCCGGAAGGAAATGGATTTTTGCTTATTTTGTTTTCTTTTCCTCGGTTTTTTTTTAATTTGAAGTGTTTCAAATGGTTTCTAGTGGATGTCGAAAAAAAAAAAAGAAACAGCTGGGAGTACTAAAACCTACCGCGCGCTCTGACTTGTCATCCGCGCTCTGACGTTTTCATCACGTGCTGGGCCACCACAATGGCGATAATCGCGTTGCGCTATGCTCCCTCCTATATTTTTCCTTCCTCCATGCACGGCAGCATTGGTTGCCAACATTGGTGTAGGAACGTTCTTAGGACGCTTCATTCAGGCTATTATGTCGCTTGGATTCTGACGCTGCTGCAGCCTCTGGTTCAGATCTATCTTTCTTGTGGTGCGACGCAGTGCTCAAAGCAGCATCGGCGCATAGTTACACGCAGCCCTGGCGTTGCGTTAGAACCAATCGATGGCACTTAAACTTCGCCTTAAAGAGTGGAACTCGATAGCATACAAAGATCCACGACTGATTTTTACGCTTCCCGGCAACTGCAGTTATGTAAACGCAATGTTTACCGGGAAACGCCGGAGGTGCACGACGGCGAGCTTTCTGGTAGAAACGCGGCCTCTTGCGTGGTCCGATCCCGGAGATGTGCAGCCGTTCAAAAAAATTACACCATTTTCAGGTTCCTCTTACTGCTTCTCACTCTTGATATTTCACTTTGAGAACATTTAACATAAAAGACATGCGCTGTCGGTGCTTTGTTTCATGACATTTGTTTGTGCGCTGTCATTTTAAAAATTCCGAATATCTTTGCCAAGAATGTAAGGCAAGGCATGATCAATTTTAGCGATCGAATGGTGTGGCAATATAACCACCATATACCACATGTCATAGCAAGGCGTGGCATATACACATACCTAAATATATATGGGAATTTTCGCTCATGGGACGCCGGCGACACGGGGCCCTTAACGCTATCGCGTCAATATGAATGGCATCGTGGTCGAAGTGAACCGAATCAACGGTGGAATAATTCGCTTTATGTATGACTGCGCAGATTTGATCCTGAATTATTAGAAAAATATTCGTATTTACAAATAGTGACTAATCGATTCAAAGACTGAACCAAAGAGGACAGTATTCTAATCCTTATTCGAGAGTTTCGAATATTTGCACACTTCTACTAAGGCTCTGTCTACCCTACTCATTCGTCCTCCTCCAACCAACCGGCGGAGCTCCAACGCCTTCTCCACTGCACTCCAGTTCATCGGTGCTCTTACGCGGACCACGCTCAGCCTGTTCTCCATAATGCCGAGATGGGGAAGGAGTTCCTCAGACAAACAGCACACTGTGTTCGCAAAGCAGCGCTACTCCTGCAAAGCAGCGCTACTCCTGTTATGTACGTGCCAAAAGCGCAATATGGTTAAGAGGCACGCTATAGCGACTCGGGAAAACATTTTGACCCCATCGGCTATTCAACGTGCCTCATAGAAATGCGTTTACCACGGCCCGGATCAAGGCCGCGAACTCGAGCTTTCCTGTGCAGTGCTTTAGCCACTACACGAGCGCCAGTTGGTTATGTTGGTTGTAGAACGTTTCTGCATTACAAGCGAGATTTATTGCGCTGCATGCTCTGTGGTGAACTCGGTTCCTTTTTTAGGCTTCAAACGATGAATGGCGGCGGAGGGCGCGCTCATAATACGAGGGGGGAAAGGAGATTAACTTCGTTTGCCAGGTTTGTTTTGTTGGCACGGCTTGCACGCTGTGACAATGATGATAGCCAATTTCGCCGAAAATGAATCTAACAAATGAATCTAAGAAATTAAAGACAAGTTGGCCAACACTAAATCACTTCCACAATGATTCAGAAAATACTGTCAAATAGTTACCTTCCAGATATGTATTAGATGTACGTATGCTTAAATAGAGTATTACAAGAAAAACTAAAGGAATAGAAAGGCGTACTAACTGATAGAGCGGAACATGGCCGCCTTATAGTTCACGAAATGAGAAACGTACAGTCACGAATAGCGCAGGCAGTGATGTGTGACGCGAAAAACAAAATCTGAGTAGGTCGCGTAGTACACAAAAGATAAAATGTGGTCGCTTGCCTAAAATGGGTTCCACTAGAAAACAAATGAGACAGAGGGCAGCATAGAATCAGATTTACAGGGGCAAAATTAGGAAAATTACGAATCTCAACGTGCACAGCAATGTTTTTCGAGAGCCCTGCGATAGGTCTTGGAATGGGCATACGTATATAGGCCAGAGAGCTGATATTGAACCATGCAGCCTTCTTATACCTTATATCCCACACCCATGTTTTACTGCTGTCCCTGATTAGAAGTTTCACAACACAGCACGCTGCAGCCGTCACAGTATACAGGTGTGATATAAATCCGTGAAATTGTATCTTGCGGCTGTGGAGAACGAGGAGACAGATGTGATTTTCAGTAGCGGCAGTTGTATGTTTATGTAGGCACAATGCAGGAGCGCTGGAATCACAAGATTGACCAGCCGAAATTCATTGCCTTTTGCTAAGGCGTCTCACGAGCGCTGCGCTTATTCCTGACGTTAAATCCATTGAAGTATTATCACAGTCATCGTGGTTTGCGAATTCAACATATAAATCTGGTGCGCATACATAATATATATTCATACTTTTCGGCTTTCGTACTGTTCAAATTAGTGAGGCCCTAGTAAAAAATCATGTCGCTATTAGCAGGCGAAATTACAACCAAACCAAGTCAACAGACAATGAAGCGAAGAAAGCATAGCACCAGCTAACAGTGTCTTATGCTCAACCATAAATATGATTTGTGAAGTATCCCATGCCACACGCAGAGCGGTATCTGGCACTTTCTTCGATATTATATTTTTAATCAAATTGTGTCTTCATTTTAATTAGGAAAAAGTTCGATTCCTTCTGTGCTTTCAATGGCTTCACTTCCTCCTTTGTTTCATTTACTTTTCATAACCGTCTAAATTCGGTTACTTCTCCTTAGTTCTCCTTACTTCTCAATTCATTCAATGCTCCTGAAGTATCTGGAGTGATTCCTAATTTGCGCTTTACTTATTTAAACGGTGAAGTTGGAGCGTGCCCCGAGCGCTGCAGTGGGAGATAGATGAGCGCTACTTTCCTCAGGTGCTTCGTCCTGGCGAGAGTGTCGGTCAGCATTTGAACCACGCGTTGCTCAGCAAGCGTTGTGCATTCAAGCCAGGTCAGGCCAACGCTGCGAGCGGAAGCAAGGGCGTCCAGGAACTCCGTCGCGTCCTCTACTCCGAACTCGTCCAGGTGCTCGTAAATGGTGGACGCTTGGGAAGCACGGACGCCCGCCGCGAAGTGCGACGCACGAGGACGGATCCAGTTGAACTTTAGGCGCGAGAACACGTCGATCTCCCGGATCAAGTCAAACAGGACGTTGACCTCCTCCTGGGGATGCGCGCCCGACGTGTTGACGACAAGCGCTTCCAACGTCTTGTTCACCTGCAAGTGCATTGACGCTTGGACTTGCATTATGGCGTATAAAACGAACCTTAAGTGTGTACACTCGAAAACGCAAGTTACACGCGGTACTATTTGGCGCCCGACTACTTGTACATACCAACACTTGCATGAAAAAAGCTTCCGGCGCGTTCTCTCTCAATGTGGTTTGTTATCGCGCACTGACCGCACAGCCAACTCGGCAAACGAACAGTGCGGTCAGGTGGCGGCAGTCAATGCTAACAGTGTTAGGCTGCATGCTAAACCATCGATATTCATGATCCAATATGCGCTATTATGCTGTTGCTGGCACTAAATGACGTACGCTTAATTGCAGAACGTCTTTCTTTGTAGTAAGGATATTATCGTTCTGAATACTATTTCACTACTGCTACTACAAATAATAATAACAATAACAATAATAATAATATGAACTCAAGGACACTTAATCACTTTTTACGAGTTGTAAATGCGAAAGCAATAATGTTGAGTTGTATGCCGCTTAGCGGTCCTTCGATTTTTGCGCTGCGAGTAATATTTCCGGTAATGCTCGTTGCAGCCGCCGTGTACTGGGAGAGTTGATCGTGGATTTCGCTGCCTGCCTGTTTTGCTGCGTTCTTCCGCTCCCTTACTTAGTCGGCGTTGTAGTGGCGTGAACAGCCACATTTCGCCATTGCCGAGGTGGCGGCCGTCGAAGATGTAGATTCTTCAGACTCCATGGCGGTGCGTGCTGGCCAGGCCAGCATGCAGAGAACACAGTTAACGAATTCTGAAATATGTAACTATAGGCAGAATGCGTATTACATAGCTTTCATAATTTTTTTTAGGTCAAGCCATAAGACAGTGACTACGGCAACAAAGGCTGTGCAGAAAATGCCGAATGGTACCTAGCGTAGTTTTGCGGCACCTAAATTTGTGCATGATCAAAAAGCTTTGGGCCGGGAACAGTGTCACGAACCCACGAAGCTGCCCGGTCTGCACATTAAAATGGTCAGTGTGTCTAGATTCCACTTTCGCGAACAGACGCTGCGGCTGGGCTGCGATTGATGTCCCGTGAATGTGCTTTGCCCCTGTGGGACTCGAACACTTTCACCATGTGTCGTTTGCGTTCGTTGTCTCCGGATATACGGATGTATCTACCACCTGGATTACCAAGACGTGAACAGACCATGCTGTACCGTCTGTGGCTAGGCGTTGCATTTACAAACTCATATGCCTTTCTTATTGGAATGGCCCACAGACCCACGTGCGACATGTGCAACAGCGATGAGACGCTCGAACACATTATCTCTGTCTGCCCGAGATATAATGCCGAAAGACAAGTGTTGTGCAGAGTGCTGGACCAATTAGACAATCGTCCACTAACAGAACTGAAATCTTCAGGTCAGTGCTCTGAAAAAACATCCGCGCTGAAAGCCTTAGTCGCGTTACTCAGGTTCCTGCGGTCTACGGGCTTTCATGATAGACTTTAAGAACGCCGCCCCCTATCGCTCTATAGTGTGCGCGGTTTGTTTGTGCTCGTGTCTCTTTCTTTCTGTCGCCCTTTCTACTCTATTTTTGTGCTCCTAATCCTTCCCCCCGTGCAGGGCAGCCAACCAGAACCACATCTGTTAACCTCCCTGCCTTTCTATGCATTCTTCTCTCTGTCTCTCTAAAAAAAATTATGGGGGTTTACGTGCCAAAACCAGTTCTGATTATGAGGCACGCCGTAGTGGAGGACTCCGGAAATTTGGACCACCTGGGGTTCTTTAACGTGCACCTAAATCTAAGTACACGGGTGTTTTCGCATTTCGCCCCCATCGAAATGCGGCCGCCGTGGCCGGGATTTGATCCCGCGCTCTCTCTCTCTCTAACACGTTTTAATTTTAGAGGTAAGAGTTGAGTACATAGGAGAGGGCTGGACCATGGTTTCCAGAACGGCAAAGGGAGTGCTTAAAAACAGACAAATTATTCTGGGAGCCTTATTTCGGCTAGAATTAGATTTGCAAGGTCCGCCTTAAACTATGCAGGCATACTCTAGTACTGGAAGGCGCACAGTTGAATATAATTTCAGAAAGTCTGCAGAGTACTGGGTCATACGATATCCGAAAAACAAAGCCAAGAGCGCGAAGGGCACGTTGTTTCGCGCGTCTAACTTGTGAGGAGAAGCATAGCTTTTGGTAGAAGTACACACCAAGATATTTCATTTCACGCACGATGGGCATTGTAGCGTTGCAACGTGTGCGAAAATTGCAGATGGTGTGTTTTTCGCATGTAAACAGATACCATAGTTTTGGAAGCACCTAAGAGTAGCTTATTGTCAGTGCAATCGCGAACACTTTCTGCAGTCTAAACTGTAAGCCGTATGCATTGTGAGCGCCCGCATATGTGGGTGCCCTTATTAGCGTAACTGATTGCTAGCGCCACCTCCTGCGCCTCCTTTACGCCTACACGACACTAGGCACAAGCGAGGCCCGGGCTCTTACGCTCGCTCTTTCTCTTATCCCCGCCGCCGGGGGGTCGGTCACGTTTCGGTTGAGCGATGTAATAAAAACGTGTTCTGTTCAAGAAGTTATTTCGCCTTGAGTTGCCATGCCACGCTGACGTTCCTAGCCTTCACGTCCCGCCCCTCGCATTTGGTGCAGTCGAACGCCCGAGGCCTCTGCCCAGCCACTCTGCTACGCGAGTATGCCATCGAACCGGTAACCAGAGCCTTCTCTAGTCTTTCTGCCATTGTCTCCTTCCTCGCCGAAGCGGTTCCCGCCGTTCACTCGCTTCATCCTGGACGCCTGCGTGCGCATGCCTGCGGAAGCGCTTATATGTAGGGCAAGGACCACCATCATTGCCCCGTTTATCCTTCCAGTGGTAGTGAATTTTCTCAAGCTCAAGGAAAGCGAGCTGTTTTTCGTCAGTTAACGGCTGCGTGCCGCCGGCTCTGCGAAATAAGATGCCTGGAATCGTATGGGAGAATCTCGATCCAGTGACCATGTCGCGCACCGGCACCGACCTTATACGGGAAGAATTCTCACGTCTTCAGCTGGACACCTTCGGTTCGAAAGAGTACCTAATTCAGCGAGTGGAAACCGACATTCGGCAGCAGCGTGAGATGACCTCCTACAGCGGAATCCAACGCGTCCGCTTCGACCGGTGCACCAACGGGACAGAGTATTTCCTTGCTGTTTCAGAAGCTACCTCGCCCTGCAACAACGGTGACTACACTACCGGATTTGTCATCTTCCATACCGCAGTTTGACGGCTAACACAGCCACAATGTTAATGTATGGCTTGATGACGTGCGACGATTGCAGCAGCTTGCTCTGGCGGACGATGCCACTACATGCCTGATAGCTGCTAGCAAGCTGAAAGGTACTGCGCGAAACTGGCATCTCGCGTTCAGGAACTAGTACACAACTTGAGCCACGTGGATCGCGGCTCTCATGGATACTTTTTGCACGGAATTGTTCCTCATCCAGTGGTAAGAGCAGGTTATGAAAGTATATATCCCAGACACCATCCGAAAGCTTGCACCAGTATGCCTTTCCCAGTTGAGTTATTGAGCGTTGCCCTGTCCAGCTCTCCGATGCCCAAAAAGATCGACTATCTGCTGCGTGGCTTACGCAAACAACACATCCTCGCCGCCATTGCAGTGAAACAGGCCGCCACGGTAGCCGATTTTATTGCTACCTGCACTACACTCTAAAAAAAATCTTTACACCCTTTGAGTGGTACCAGAGTCCTTCATAGTTTTCTCCTGGTCATGAAACTCCCGTAATGCTATGGGAGAGCTTCAATATAGCGCCCGCAGTTGCGGCACCGCGGCGCTGGCGTCGCTAGAATGGCGACGGGATGGCGCCGCTGCCGCCGGAAAGCGGAGTGTTCCGGTGCGGCGTACTGTGTGAGTGGTTGTTTTTTTGTTTCGTCTGAACGTGTCTGTCCATGTAGTGACATCGACACTCGTAATTCACCATAGCAGGGATGGCTAAGACTTGCTGTTGCCAGCTGCCGCTCCGGATACAAGGCGTCGACGAAAGAGTAACCTTATTCTGTTTACCAGCGAACCCGGAACTACGCGACAAGTGGAAGCGGCAATCCCGCGAACAAGAGACTGCCGGGTTCTCCTTGAATCGGAGTATTTTCGCTGTGCGAGAAAACATTTGATGCCGGAGACATTATTCGTGCAGACGTGTGGTGCAGTGAATGGAAACGTTGTGTCACTGCCACGCGATCAACCCAAACGGTAGAAGACGCCCTTCCGAGATGTTTCTAAGGCGTACCTGTGTATATTGTATAAGCCCAAAGAACGTTTCGCAT